>NC_059208.1:49826727-50126727 GCF_020615455.1 Coregonus clupeaformis | reverse complement strand
AGAATAAAAAATTACAGAAATGTTCCATACGCACTTAAAATGTCTCTCAAATTTTGTGCACACATTTCTTTATATCCCTGTTAGTGAGCATTTCTCCTTTGCCAAGATAATCCATCTACCTGAAAGGTGTGGCATATCAAGAAGCTGATTAAACAGCATGATCAGGTGTGGATTCGGTATATGTTGTGAAATTCTTAGATATTACTGCACTGTCAGAGCTAGAAACACAAGCATTTCGCTACACCCGCAATAACAAATCAAATCAAATTGTATTTGACACATGCACCGAATACAACAGGTGTAGACCTTACAGTGAAATGCTTACTTACAAGCCCTTAACCAACAATGCAGTTTTAAGAAATAATACCACCCCCAAAAAATCGCTAAAAAATACAATATAAAATAATATGAAATAAAAGTAACAAATAATTAAAGAGCAGCAGTAAAAATAACAATAGCGAGGCTATATACAGGGGGTGCCAGTACCAAGTCAATGTGTGGGGGCACCGGTTAGTCGAGGTAATTGGGGTAATATGTACAGTCGTGGTCAAATGTTTTGAGAATGACACAAGTATTGGTCTTCACAAAGTTTGCTGCTTCAGTGTTTTTAGATATTTTTGTCAGATGTTACTATGGTATACTGAAGTATAATTACAAGCATTCCATAAGTGTCAAAGTCTTTTATTGACAATTACATTAAGTAATGCAAAGAGTCAATATTTGCAGTGTTGACCCTTCTTTTTCAAGACCTCTGCAATCCGCCCTGGCATGCTGTCAATTAACTTCTGGGCCACATCCTGACTGATGGCAGCCCATTCTTGCATAATCAATGCTTGGAGTTTGTCAGAATTTGTGGGTTTTTGTTTGTCCACCCGCCTCTTGAGGATCGACCACAAGTTCTCAATGGGATTAAGGTCTGGGGAGTTTCTTGGCCATGGACCCAAAATGTCGATATTTTGTTCCCCGAGCCACTTAGTTATCACTTTTGCCTTATGGCAAGGTGCTCCATCATGCTGGAAAAGGCATTGGTCATCACCAAACTGTTCTTAGATGGTTGGGAGAAGTTGCTCTCGGAGGATGTGTTGGTACCATTCTTTATTCATGGCTGTGTTCTTAGGCAAAATTGTGAGTGAGCCCACTCCCTTGGCTGAGAAGCAACCCCACACATGAATAGTCTCAGGATGCATTACTGTTAGCATGACACAGGACAGATAGTAGCGCTCACCTTGTCTTCTCCGGACAAGCTTTTTTCCGGATGCCCCAAACAATTGGAAAGGGGATTCATCAGAGAAAATGACTTTACCCCAGTCCTCAGCAGTCCAATCCCTGTACCTTTTGCAGAATATCAGTCTGTCCCTGATGTTTTTCCTGGAGAGAAGTGGCTTCCTCTCTGCCCTTCTTGACACCAGGCCATCCTCCAAAAGTCTTCACCTCACTGTGCATGCAGATGCACTCACACCTGCCTGCTGCCATTCCTCAGCAAGCTCTGCACTGGTGGTGCCCCGATCCCGCAGCTGAATCAACTTTAGGAGACGGTCCTGGCGCTTGCTGGACTTTCTTGGGTGCCCTGAATCCTTCTTCACAACAATTGAACCTCTCTCCTTGAAGTTCTTGATGATCCGATAAATGGTTGATTTAGGTGCAATCTTACTAGCAGCAAAATCCTTGCCTGTGAAGCCCTTTTTGTGCAAAGCAATGATGACGGCACGTGGTATAGAGGTCCTGGATGGCAGGAAGCTTGGCCCCAGTGATGTACTGGGCCGTACGCACTACCCTCTGTAGTGCCTTGCGGTCAGAGGCCGAGCAGTTGCCATACCAGGCAGTGATGCAACCAGTCAGGATGCTCTCGATGGTGCAGCTGTAGAACCTTTTGAGGATCTGAGGACCCATGCCAAATATTTTCAGTCTCCTTAGGGGGAATAGGTTTTGTCGTGCCCTCTTCACGACTGTCTTGGTGGGCTTAGACCATGTTAGTTTGTCGGTGATGTGGACACCAAGAAACTTGAAGCTCTCAACCTGTTCCACTACAGCCCCGTCGATGAGAATGGGGGCGTGCTCGGTCCTCTTCTTTTTCCTGTACATCTGCTAAACACACATTTTTATTGTATTTTATTTGATCATTACACAGTTGTACCTTGTGCTGGGGACAATAAAAGGCCACTCTAAAATGTGCAGTTTTGTCACACAACACAATGCCACAATTGTCTCAAGTTTTGAGGGAGCGTGCAACTGGCATGCTGACTGCAGGAATGTCCACCGGAGCTGTTGGCAGAGAATTTAATGTTAATTTCTCTACCATAAGCCGCCTCCAACGTCCTTTTAGAGAATTTGGCAGTACGTCCAACTGGCCTCACAACCGCAGACCATGTGTATGGCGTCTTGTGGGTGAGTGGTTTGCTGATGTCAACATTGTGAACAGAGTGCCCCATGGTGGCGGTGGGGTTATGGTGTGGGCTGGTATAAGCTACAGTCAACGAACACAATTGCATTTTATCGATTGGCAATTTTTTTAAAAGGTATCTGTAACCAACAGATGGATATCTGTATTCCCATTCATGTGAAATCCATAGATTAGGGCCTAATGAATTTATTTCAATTGACTGATTTCCTCATATGAACTGCAACTCAGTAAAATCTTTGAAATTGTTGCATGTTGTGTTTTATATTTTTGTTCAGTGTATATATATATATATATATATTAGTATACACACTGGGTGTACAAATCATTAGGAACACCTGCTCTTTCCATGACACACTGAGCGTACAAAACATTAGGAACACCTGCTCTTTCCATGACATACACTGAGTGTACAAAACATTAAGAATACCTTCCTAATATTGAGTTGCACCCCCTCTTGCCCACAGAACAGCCTGAATTCGTATATAAAACACAGGAAAATCATGTTTTGACTGCACTGGGCCTTTTAATATGACAAAACTAATCAAATTTTCTTTATCACATGCGCCAAATACAACGGGTGTAGACTTAAGCATGAAATGCTTGCTTACGAGCCCTTCCCAACGATGCATTTAAAAAAAATCTTAACACAACAGGAATATAATACACAAGAATGGAGCTATATACATGGAGTACCAGTACCAGATCACTGTGCAGGGGTACGAGGTGTTTTAGGTAGATGTACATGAAGACTGAGTAAAGTGACTAGGCATCAGGATAGATAATGATAAGAGTAAAATAAAGAACAGAGTAGCAGCAGCAAATGATGAATGTAAAAGTGTGTGTGTTTGTGTTGTGTCAGCATGTGCGTGTGTGCTTGTTGTTGTTATGCGTGTGTGAGTATGTAGTGTATGTGAATGTGTGTGGGTTTTGTGTCAGTGTGTGTGTGTGTGTGTGTGTGTGTGTATATAGTCTTGTGACTCCTTTATTCCCTTATTCTGTGCAAGTAGGCAGAGTATTTGGCTTTGTACTGGTTGGTTTACAGTTTATTTTCTTACTGCTCTGCTGCCCTTATATTAATAAAATGGAGCGGACTAGCAGCAGGCTCCTGCTTTCCCCAGAATGAATCACCCAAGCAGAGCCAGAGAGACCAATGTGACCTATGCCTCAAACTCATGTCTGGCCGTGTCTAGACTTGACAGTTCATGCAGCTTTAGTATTCTGATCATGGAATTCCAAACACGTCCTGCGTCTACACCTACATTTAAATGTGTCTACCTTGTCCACAGTGTGTCCTGAGTCCCTTTTCCTGCGCTATATTGAAATGCCAGTATGCATTCTACAAACGGTAGAATAGACAAAATATGATAATAACACAACAACAACTAATGGCAGTAGCTAACTACTGTAGCTAACTATCCAGCTAACCTCTGTAGCTAACTACTGTAGCTAACTATCCAGCTAACCTCTGTAGCTAACTACTGTAGCTAACTATCCAGCTAACCTCTGTAGCTGACTACTGTAGCTAGCCGGCTAGCATTTATGAGGCCAGCAAACATGAAGTGTTGACAAGCTGAATGCACCGAGATGTCTGTTTAAACTACTATCACACAGCCTTGCATACCCCACAAGACATGCCACCAGAGGTCTCGTCACAATCCCCAAGTCCAGAACAGACTATGGGAGGCACACAGTAATACATAGAGCCATGACTACATGGAACTCTATTCCACATCAGGTAACTGATGCAAGCAGTAGAATCAGATTTAAAAAAAACAGATAAAAATACACCTTATGGAACAGTGGGGACTGTGAAGAGACACACACACACACAGGTACAGACACATGCATACGCACACACGCCCTCTACGCACACGTACATTTTAATATTGTTGTATGGTGATATTATACATTTTGTATTGTAGAGGTGCAGTAATGTTATATAATGTACTGTTTTATCATTTTTGTTTTATGTGTAATGTAAGGGCCTTAATGTGTTTGGACCCCAGGAAGAGTAGCTGCTGCCTTGGTAGGAACTAATGGGGATCCTTAATAAACCCCAGGAAGAGTAGCTGCTGCCTTGGTAGGAACTAATGGGGATCCTTAATAAACCCCAGGAAGAGTAGCTGCTGCCTTGGTAGGAACTAATGGGGATCCTTAATAAACCCCAGGAAGAGTAGCTGCTGCCTTGGTAGGAACTAATGGGGATCCTTAATAAACCCCAGGAAGAGTAGCTGCTGCCTTGGTAGGAACTAATGGGGATCCTTAATAAACCCCAGGAAGAGTAGCTGCTGCCTTGGTAGGAACTAATGGGGATCCTTAATAAACCCCAGGAAGAGTAGCTGCTGCCTTGGCAGGAACTAATGGGGATCCTTAATAAACCCCAGGAAGAGTAGCTGCTTCCTTGGCAGGAACTAATGGGGATCCATAATAAACCCCAGGAAGAGTAGCTGCTGCCTTGGCAGGAACTAATGGAGATCCTTAATAAATATAAATACAAAGCGACCTTTGTGCTTCTAGACCTGTCTTTTCAATGCGATCTTTGTATTCTGATAGCAGATGTGTAGACACGACCTCTGTCTCTCACCTCATCTACAATAATCGAGAATTTCAACAAGCATTTTGCTACGGCTGGCCATGCTTTCCACCTGGCTACCACTACCCCGGCCACCAACTCTGCACCCTACGCTGCAACTTGCCCATGCCCCCCTCGCTTCTCCTTCACACAAATTCAGACAGCTGATGTTCTGAAAGAGCTGCAAAATCTGGACCCCTACAAATCAGCTGGGCTAGACAATCTGGACCCTTTCTTTCTAAAACTAGCCGCAGAAATTGTCGCAACCCCTATTACTAGCCTGTTCAACCTCTCTTTCGTAACGTCTGAGATCCCCAGAGATTGGAAAGCTGCCGCGGTCATCCCCCTCTTCAAAGGGGGTGACACTCTAGATCCAAACTGTTACAGACCTATATCCATCCTGCCCTGCCTTTCGAAAGTATTTGAAAGCCAAGTTAACAAACAGATCACCAACCATTTCATTTACATTTACATTTTAGTCATTTAGCAGACGCTCTTATCCAGAGCGACTTACAGGAGCAATTAGGGTTAAGTGCCTTGCTCAAGGGCACATTTACGTCATTTAGCAGACGCTCTTATCCAGAGCGACTCACAAATTGGTGCATTCACCCTATAGCCAGTGGGATAACCACTTTACAAATTTTTTTGGGGGGGTAGAAGGATTACTTTATCCTATCCCAGGTATTCCTTAAAGAGGTGGGGTTTCAAATGTCTCCGGAAGGTGGTGAGTGACTCCGCTGTCCTGGCGTCGTGAGGGGAGCTTGTTCCACCATTGGGGTGCCAGAGCAGCGAACAGTTTTGACTGGGCTGAGCGGGAACTATGCTTCCGCAGAGGAAGGGAGCCAGCAGGCCAGAGGTGGATGAACGCAATGCCCTCGTTTGGGTGTAGGGACTGATCAGAGCCCGAAGGTACAGAGGTGCCGTTCCCCTCACTGCTCCATAGGCAAGCACCATGGTCTTGTAGCGGATGCGAGCTTCAACTGGAAGCCAGTGGAGTGTGCGGAGGAGGGGGGTGACGTGAGAGAACTTGGGAAGGTTGAACACCAGACAGGCTGCGGCATTCTGGATGAGTTGTAGGGGTTTAATGGCACAGGCAGGGAGGCCAGCCAACAGCGAGTTGCAGTAATCCAGACGGGAGATGACAAGTGCCTGGATTAGGACCTGTGCCGCTTCCTGTGTAAGGCAGGGTCGTACTCTCCGAATATTGTAGAGCATGAACCTGCAGGAGCGGGTCACCGCCTTGATGTTAGCGGAGAACGACAGGGTGTTGTCCAGGGTCACGCCAAGGCTCTTCGCACTCTGGGAGGAGGACACAACGGAGTTGTCAACCGTGATGGCGAGATCATGGAACGGGCAGTCCTTCCCCGGGAGGAAGAGCAGCTCCGTCTTGCCAGGGTTCAGCTTGAGGTGGTGATCCGTCATCCATACTGATATGTCTGCCAGACATGCAGAGATGCGATTTCGAATCCCACCGTACCTTCTCCGCTATGCAATCCGGTTTCCGAGCTGGTCATGGGTGCACTTCAGCCACGCTCAAGGTCCTAAACGATATTATAACCGCGATCGATAATAGACAGTACTGTGCAGCCGTCTTCATCGACCTGGCCAAGGCTTTCGACTCTGTCAACCACCGCATTCTTATTGGCAGACTAAATAGCCTTGGTTTCTCAAATGACTGCCTCGCCTGGTTTACCAACTACTTCTCAGATAGAGTTCAATGTGTGAAATCGGAGGGCCTGTTGTCTGGACCTATGGCAGTCTCTATGGGGGTGCCACAGGGTTCAATTCTTGGGCCGACTCTTTTCTCCGTGTATATCAATGATGTCGCTCTTGCTGCTGGTGACTCTCAGATCCACCTCTACGCAGACGACACCATTTTGTATACATCTGGCCCTTCATTGGACACTGTGTTAACAAACCTCCAAACGAGCTTCAATGCCATACAACACTCCTTCAGTAGCCTCCAACTGCTCTTAAACACTAGTAAAACTAAATGCATGCTCTTCAATCGAACGCTGCTGGCACCCGCCCACCCGACTAGAATCACCACTCTCGACGGGTCTGACCTAGAGTATGTGGACAACTACAAATACCTAGGTGTCTGGTTAGACTGTAAACTCTCCTTCCAGACTCACATTAAGAATCTCCAATACAAAGTTAAATCTAGAATCGGCTTCCTATTTCGCAACAAAGCCTCCTTCACTCATGCTGCCAAACATGCCCTCGTAAAACTGACTATCCTACCGATCCTTGACTTCGGCGATGTCATTTACAAAATAGCCTCCAACACTCTACTCAGCAAATTGGATGTAGTCTATCACAGTGCCATCTGTTTTGTCTCCAAAGCCCCATACACTACCCACCACTGTGACCTGTACGCTCTTGTTGGCTGGTCCTCACTACATGTTCGGCGTCAAACCCACTGGCTCCAGGCCATCTATAAATCACTGCTAGGCAAATCCCCGCCTTATCTTAGCTCATTGGTCACCATAGCAGCACCCACCCGTAGTCTGCGCTCCAGCAGGTATATCTCACTGGTCATTCCCAAAGCCAACACCTCCTTTGGCCGCCATTCCTTCCAGTTCTCTGCTGCCAATGACTGGAACGAATTGCAAAAATCTCTGAAGCTGGAGACTCTTATCTCCCTCACTAACTTTAAGCATCAGTTGTCAGAGCACCTTACCGATCACTGCACATGTACACAGCCCATCTGAAATTAGCCCACCCAACTACCTCATCCCTATATTGTTATTTATTTTGCTCTTTTGCACCCCAGTATCTCTATTTGCACATAATCTCTTGCACATCTAGCATTCCAGTGTTAATACTAATTGTAATTATTTTGCACTATAGCCTATTTATTGCCTTACCTCCATAACTTGCTACATTTGTTTTTTTTACCCCATATGTAACTCTGTGTTGTTGTTTTTATCGCACTGCTTTGCTTTATCTTGGCCAGGTCGCAGTTGTAAATGAGAACTTGTTCTCAACTGGCTTACCTGGTTAAATAAAGGTGAAATAAAATAAAAAAATTAATAAAAAAGAGGCACAGGGCCCATCCCAAATGGCACCCTATTCCCTATATACTGCACTACTTTTGACCAAAGCCCTATGGCCCCTTTTCAAAAGTAGTGCACTATATAGGGAATAGGGTGCCATTTGGGATTCATACACAGTCTGGAGCTGGACTTGGTAATTGTATAAGTGGATGTTATGACATGTCCAATCTCTGTTAGAATATAGCAGACATTAGGTGTTTACAACCTGGCTTTCCTAATTTCAATCAGGTCTGAGAAGAGACACACACACACACACACACACACACATTTCCTCTTGTATCATCACTTGTGGAACCTTCATTCATACTTGCCCCCAGTCTCCATGAGAGGACACAGCTAGGCCTTCCTCCCTGACCTGCTCTTTCACCTCTTTCACCTCTCCACCCATCCCCCCTTTCTTCTGTCTCTTTCTGCGTCTCTTGCTGCTCTTCTTGTCTTCCCCCCCTCTCTCTCTGGTAACTCTATTAAGCCAGTATCTGCTAGGGATGGGCACGGTTATTTGAATATCTGAACGGACATTAGAATTCGATGACTTGGGAGAGTATTTGTATAGAAAATAGTAATATGCCTATTTTTCGGGGGGGAGGCTTTGTCTAAAAGTCAATAAAATGATCTATGTGATATTGCTACATAGCCTATAAGGACAGACCATTACAAGTAACATTTTAATAAAACAACAGTTTCATGACTGTTGTTAAGAGTGTGCCCCATTTAAAAAAAAGACTACACATCTTTCATAGACTGTCACCCACACCTGCTCCTCTCTCACCCCTCCCCCCAACAAACAGAGAGCAGGGCGCCGGCTCTCTTGAGAGTCGTGCGAGCAAGTCTCCATTGATTCTTTAAAACGCATGTATTTCGACTATCCGGATATCAGAAAAATATAATGATATTATTCAAATAGTGAAATAATTTCAAATGCCCATCCGTAGTAGTTGGTAGGAGTCCTTAGAGGAGAGAGGCTGGAGGAAGACAGTAGCTGGTAGGAGTCCTTAGAGGAGAGAGGCTGGAGGAAGACAGTAGCTGGTAGGAGTCCTTAGAGGAGAGAGGCTGGAGGAAGATGGAGGGTCATGTGACACCATGAGTTGTGTCATGACATGAGATGCTGCTGGTTATGCCTGCAGCTCGTTAAGAGCTGGGGGTTGTGAAGAGCGGTGTGTGTGTGCGGGGGGTTGTGAAGAGCGGTGTGTGTGTGCGGGGGGTTGTGAAGAGCGGTGTGTGTGTGCGGGGGGTTGTGAAGAGCGGTGTGTGTGTGCGGGGGTTGTGAAGAGCGGTGTGTGTGTGCGGGGGTTGTGTGTGTGCGGGGGGGTTGTGAAGAGCGGTGTGTGTGTGCGGGGGGTTGTGAAGAGCGGTGTGTGTGTGCGGGGGTTGTGAAGAGCGGTGTGTGTGTGCGGGGGGTTGTGAAGAGCGGTGTGTGTGTGCGGGGGGTTGTGAAGAGCGGTGTGTGTGTGCGGGGGGTTGTGAACTTGTGATGAGCTGTGGTCAGGATGTAATTGTGTCCCAATCAGATCAAACAATGAGCATCAAATGACAGTGCATTGATATTGCATAGAAAAACATTTTGCATAGATTTTCGTAAAATTATATTGGGGATAGTTCATCCAACCCTTACACACAGCAAACACACACACACACACACACACACACACACACACACACACACACACACACACACACACACACACACACACACACAGTCAACACTGCTGTTCTGTTTCTATACTATATATTCAACTGATCTACCAAGACACTATCCACTTTATATTGTAAATACAGTCATACTTGACATAGCACATTCATTATTGATACTGTATATCCTATTGTGTATATACCAGTTTTATTACTATGCATACTACCTTCTTGTTATTTTTGATTGACTTTTGATTATTATTGATATTTGTACTGCCTTGTTGAGGGAGCTTGCAAGTATGCATTTCACTGCACCATTGATACCTGATGTAAGCTGTGTACGTGACGAATAAACTTTGATTTGAGTATGGTCGTAAGTCACTGGATAAGAAGGTCTCCTTAAAATGACTTAAATATAAATGTGATGGGATTGATAAATATGATTATTGTTGTTTTTAATAATTGTATTAAATATTATGAATGTGTTAAGATGGCCATGTTGTTTCTGGCAGTGTAATCCTCTTATCTAGAGGCACACAGTCTGACCTACATGTACTGGAGCTGGTGGTAGGTTCTCTCTGTCTCTCTCTCTCTCTCTCTCTCTCTCTCTCTCTCTCTCTCTCTCTCTCTCTCTCTCTCTGTCTCTCTGTCTCTCTGTCTCTCTGTCTCTCTGTCTCTCTGTCTCTCTGTCTCTGTCTCTGTCTCTCTGTCTCTCTGTCTCTGTCTCTGTCTCTCTCTGTCTCTCTCTGTCTCTCTGTCTCTCTCTGTCTCTCTGTCTCTGTCTCTGTCTCTCTGTCTCTCTCTCTGTCTCTCTGTCTCTCTGTCTCAATTTAATTTCAATTTAAGGGCTTTATTGGCATGGGGAAACGTGTGTTAACATTGCCAAAGCAAGTGAAGTAGATAGTAAACAAAAGTGAAATAAACTATAAACATTAACAGTAAACATTACACTCAGAAGTTTCAAAAGAATAAAGACATTTCAAATGTCATATTATGTATATATACAGTGTTGTAACAATGTGCAAATAGTTAAAGTACAAATGGGAAAATAAATAAACATAAATATGGTGTTTGTTCTTCACTGGTTGCCCTTTTCTTGTGGCAACAGGTCACAAATCTTGCAGCTGTGATGGCACACTGTGGTTTTTCACCCAGTAGATAAGGGAGTTTATCAAAATTGGGTTTGTTTTCGAATTCTTTGTGGATCGCTGTAATCTGAGGGAAATATGTGTCTCTAATATGGTCATACATTTGGCAGGAGGTTAGGAAGTGCAGCTCAGTTTCCACCTCATTTTGTGGGCAGTGTGCACATAGCCTGTCTTCTCTTGAGAGCCAGGTCTGCCTACGGCGGCCTTTCTCAATAGCAAGGCTATGCTCACTGAGTCTGTACATAGTCAAAGCTTTCCTTAAGTTTGGGTCAGTCACAGTGGTCAGGTATTCTGCAACTGTGTACTCTCTGTTTAGGGCCAAATAGCATTCTAGTTTGCTCTGTTTTTTTGTTTGTTCTTTCCAATGTGTCAAGTAATTCTCTTTTTGTTTTCTCATGATTTGGTTGGGTCTAATTGTGTTGTTGTTGTTGTTGTTGTCCTGGGGCTGTGTGGGGTCTGTCTGTGTTTGTGAACAGAGGCCCAGGACAAGCTTACTTAGGGGACTCTTCTCCAAGTTCATCTCTCTGTAGGTGATGGCTTTGTTATGGAAGGTTTGGGAATCGCTTCCTTTTAAGTGGTTATAGAATTTAACGGCTCTTTTCTGGATTTTGATAATTAGCAGGTATTGGCCTAATTCTGCTCTGCATGCATTATTTGGTGTTTTACGTTGTACACGGAGGATGTTTTTGCAGAATTCTGCATGCAGAGTCTCAATTTGGTGTTTGTCCCATTTTGTGAATTCTTGGTTGGTGAGCGGACCCCAGACCTCAGAACCATAAAGGGCAATGGGTTCTATAACTGATTCAAATATTTTTAGCCAGATCCTAATTGGTATGTCAAATTGTATGTTCCTTTTGATGGCATAGAAGGCCCTTCTTGCCTTGTCTCTCAGATCGTTCACAGCTTTGTGGAAGTTACCTGTGGCGCTGATGTTTAGGCCGAGGTATGTATAGTTTTTTGTGTGCTCTAGGGCAATGGTGTCTGGATGGAATTTGTATTTGTGGTCCTGGCAACTGGACCTTTTTTGGAACACCATTATTTTTGTCTTACTGAGATTTACTGTCAGGGCCCAGGTCTGACAGAATCTGTGCAGAAGATCTAGGTGCTGCTGTAGGCCCTCCTTGGTTGGTGACAGAAGCACCAGATCATCAGCAAACAGAAGACATTTGACTTCAGATTCTAGTAGGGTGAGGCCGGGTGCTGCAGACTGTTCTAGTGCCCTCGCCAATTCGTTGATATATATGTTGAAGAGGGTGGGGCTTAAACTGCATCCCTGTCTCACCCCACGGCCCTGTGGAAAGAAATGTGTGTGTTTTTGCCAATTTTAACCGCACACTTGTTGTTTGTGTACATGGATTTTATAATGTCGTATGTTTTTCCCCCAACCCCACTTTCCATCAATTTGTATAGCAGACCCTCATGCCAAATTGAGTCAAAAGCTTTTTTGAAATCAACAAAGCATGAGAAGACTTTGCCTTTGTTTTGTTTGTTTGTCAATTAGGGTGTGCAGGGTGAATACGTGGTCTGTCGTACGGTAATTTGGTAAAAAGCCAATTTGCCATTTGCTCAGTACATTGTTTTCACTGAGGAAATGAACTAGTCTGCTGTTAATGATAATGCAGAGGATTTTCCCAAGGTTGCTGTTGACGCATATCCCATGGTAGTTATTGGGGTCAAATTTGTCTCCACTTTTGTGGATTGGGGTGATCAGTCCTTGGTTCCAAATATTGGGGAAGATGCCAGAGCTAAGGATGATGTTAAAGAGTTGAAGTATAGCTAATTGAAATTTGTGGTCTGTATATTTTATAATTTCATTGAGGATACCATCAACACCACAGGACTTTTTGGGTTGGAGGGTTTGTATTTTGTCCTGTAGTTCATTCAATGTAATTGGAGAATCCAGTGGGTTCTGGTAGTCTTTAATAGTTGATTCTAAGATTTGCATTTGATCATGTATATTTTTTTTGCTGTTTGTTCTCTGTTATAGGGCCAAAAAGATTGGAGAAGTGGTTTACCCATACATCTCCGTTTTGGATAGATAGCTCTTCGTGTTGTTGTTTGTTTAGTGTTTTCCAATTTTCCCAGAAGTGGTTAGAGTCTATGGATTCTTCAATTACATTCTCTGTCTCTGGCTCTCTCTCTGTCTCTCTGTCTCTCTCTCTCTCTGTCTCTCTGGCTCTCTCTCTGTCTCTCTGTCTGTCTGTCTCTCTCTGTCTGTCTCTCTGTCTCTGTCTGTCTCTGTGTCTCTCTGTCTCTCTGTCTGTCTCTGTCTGTCTCTCTGTCTCTGTCTGTCTCTCTGTCTCTGTCTGTCTCTCTGTCTCTGTCTGTCTCTCTGTCTCTGTCTCTCTGTCTCTCTGTCTGTCTGTCTGTCTGTCTGTCTCTGTCTCTGTCTGTCTCTCTGTCTCTCTGTCGCTGTCTCTCTCTGTCTCGGTCTCTGTCTGTCTCTCTGTCTCTCTGTCTCTGTCTGTCTCTCTGTCTGTCTGTCTCTCTGTCTGTCTGTCTCTCTGTCTGTCTGTCTCTGTATGTCTGTCTGTCTCTCTGTCTCTGTGTCTGTCTGTCTCTCTGTCTGTCTCTCTGTCTGTCTCTGTCTGTCTGTCTCTCTCTGTCTGTCTCTCTGTCTCTGTCTCTCTGTCTCTGTCTCTCTCTGTCTCTGTCTCTGTCTGTCTCTGTGTATGTCTCTCTGTCTCTCTGTCTCTCTGTCACTGTCTCTCTCTCTCTGTCTCTCTGTCTCTCTCTCTCTCTCTGTCTCTCTGTCTCTTTGTCTCTCTCTCTCTGTCTCTCTCTGTCTCTTTCTCTCGGTCTCTGTCGGTCTCTGTCTCTGTGTGTGTTGGGTTTGGTTGTATAGAAGTCATTAGGGATAAACAGGCAACCCCCACCCATATCCCCTGTCCTTACCACACACACAGCATACCCCACTATCCCGAGCATAGGCTGCCAGAATTGAATAACAGAGTCTCTGAGTGTACAGGCTATAGTAGCAATGTTGCAGTAAATCAAGTTCACTAATTGCTTCGCGCTACCCCAGGAGTCCTAGCAGCCAGCCCTGCTCGGGAGGACAGTGTGGCTCCAAGGCAATCCGGGTTACTGGCCTCCTTTGTGATTCTCAATTGACTGAGAGAAACCCAGAGTGATGGCTATTATTCAGTCCTTTCTGGCTCTGTGTCTTTGTGTTGGGGAGATGGAGAGAGAGAGAAAAGACCTTAAAATGCAGATTGTGTGTGTTTCATTTGACATTTGAGGATGTAACATAGTAAAGCATAAAATTAAATGAATAGAGCATTCACAGAGACTGAGTATTAAAAAACTTCAATGGGGATTACAGTTTGTAACATTTCGATTTAGATCTCAGTCTAGTATTTGTCCTCCCATAAGGGTCACCAGAATGAACGTCTGTGTTGCATGCTATTTCTGAATGATTCTCTGTGCTTTTAATGCTGTGTGTGGACACACACACACACTTGCATGCGTAACACAGAGATGACCTGTAGCTCAGTTGGTAGAGCATGGCACTTGCAACGCCAGGGTTGTGGGTTTGATTCCCACGGGGGGCCAGTATGAAAAATGTATGCACTCACTAACTGTAAGTCGCTCTGGATAAGAGCGTCTGCTAAATGACAAAAAAAAAAAAGATCTGCGGTGGTGTTTTGCACAAAAACAGACACTCTGATCCTTCATAATCCCTCCATCACGAGCTGTCCGTCATCTTGCTGCTGGGCAACCAGGGGCAAGGGGAGGGCTCTGGTTGGTTGGTGGTTCACACCCATCGCTGACCAGCCAATGGCATTGTACTGGTGACCACTTCCTTATGCTGCTTTCTGTACTCTCTGTGCTCAAAATGAATGATTGAGTGATTTTGTATGTTTGTGTATGCAGCTGCCTCTCTCCTTGCTCTTCTCTTCTTCAAGACCTATGGAGGCTACGTGTTCGCTCCCACTTTCCTCTCGCTTCTCTCCTTCTCAGGGGTGCACCCACTCTGTCCTCTCCATAAAGGCCCTTCAAGGACTGAACATCTTCTCTCTCCCTAAAGTGTGTGTGCTCTCAACCCTATCCTCTCAACTAGTTCACTCCTTTCCTCTCGTCTCTTAAGACCTTAGTGTCCTCTCCTCATCTCGTCTCCTCCTCTCCTCCTCTAAGAGTTTACTCTGTGCCCTCTCCTCTCTTAAGACCAATAACATTTGCCATCTCTCTCCTCTCCACTTCTTTAAGTGTTCTCTCTCTCCTTCTTCTCTCTCTCCTCTCCTCCACTTATTTAAGTGTCCTCTCTCTCTCTCTCTCTCTCTCGCTCTCTCTCTCCACTTCTTTAAGTGTTCTCTCTCTCCTTCTCTCTCTCCTCTCCTCTCCACCTATTTAAGTGTGCTCTCTCTCTCACTCTCTCTCCTTCTTCTCTCTCTCTCCTCTCCTCTCCTCTCCTCTCCACTTCTTTAAGTGTCCTCTCCCTCTCCTCTCCTCTCCACTTCTTTAAGTGTCATCTCTCTCCTTCTCTCTCTCTCCTCTCCTCTCTACTTCTTTAAGTGTCCTCTCTCTCTCCTCTCCTCTCCACTTCTTTAAGTGTCATCTCTCTCTCCTTCTTCTCTCTCCTCTCCTCTTCTTTAAGTGTCCTCTCCCTCTCCTTCTTTCTCTCTCCTCTCCACTTCTTTAAGTGTCCTCTCTCTCTCCTTCTCTCTCTCTCCTCTCCACTTATTTAAGTGTCCTCTCTCTCTCCTTCTCTCTCTCTCTCCTCTCCACTTATTTAAGTGTCCTCTCTCTCTCTCTCTCTCCTCTCCACTTATTTAAGTGTCCTCTCTCTCTCGCTCTCTCCTCTCCACTTCTTTAAGTGTCCTCTCTCTCTCCTTCTCTCTCTCCTCTCCTCTCCACTTCTTTAAGTGTCCTCTCTCTCCCTGTTTCCCCTTCCTCCTCTCCCTCCTCTTCTCCTTTACCTCAGCTGTAGAGAGACAGACCCTGGAGGAGCCCAGTGGTGCAGATGATTTGATGAGGAAGAATTGCGAAAGTGGCTTTGCTGCCATTAACATTCTTCCAGGGGATATCTTTCACCCCCCCATCTCTCTCTCTCTCTCTCTCTCTCTCTCTCCCTGTCACTCTCTCTCTCTCTGTCTCTCTCTCTGTCTCTCTCAATTCAATTCAAAGGACTTTATTGGCACGGGAAACACATGTTTACATTGCCAAAGCAAGTGAAATAGACATTAATCAAGGGAAATAAAGGGAAATAAACAAGTGCCATAGGGAGGGAAACTTGCATTCTGACAAGCAGTCAATGCACAACAATTCTTACAATAATGCGGAAAACAGCAGTTTTAATGGCTTTTGTTAAAAAGAGGGCGATCCCAGCTTTCCATTCCTACTTTATTTATCAACTCCTAAATACTGTATGTTCAAACTGTACCATTTTAAACCCAGAGTTTTAAGTAGCATCATGGTTAAGCATGTTACTGTTCAGCAATTCAGCATGAGTGCATAGGGGAGAGTAGGGCTAAATGTAACATGGGTCAATTGTAGGGTAACTTGGGGTAAAAGGCCACCCTACCTCAAATGTTTTGGGGGAGTGACTTAAAATATTGTCATGGGTAGTGGCAATCAGGGAAGGTGTTGGGGGGGGGGGAGAATGGTGAAGAAGTGGTTTCTGTGAGAAGTACAGGCAGGGGGCATATTACCCCAGGTGGTGGTTTACCCCAAGTTACCCTAACAGGAAGGCCTACATTATATTCACTGTGTTTATGCACGTTTTTTGGGACATACAGTGGGGAAATAAAGTATTTAGTCAGCCACCAATTGTGCAAGTTCTCCCACTTAAAAAGATGAGAGAGGCCTGTAATTTTCATCATAGGTACACGTCAACTATGACAGACAAATTGAGGGGAAAAAAATCCAGAAAATCACATTGTAGGATTTTTAATGAATTTATTAGCAAATTATGGTGGAAAATAAGTATTTGGTCACCTACAAACAAGCAGGATTTCTGGCTCTCACAGACCTGTAACTTCTTCTTTAAGAGGCTCCTCTGTCCTCCACTCGTTACCTGTATTAATGGCACCTGTTTGAACTTGTTATCAGTATAAAAGACACCGTCCACAACCTCAAACAGTCACACTCCAAAACTCCACTATGGCCAAGACCAAAGAGCTGTCAAAGGACACCAGAAACAAAATTGTAGACCTGCACCAGGCTGGGAAGACTGAATCTGCAATAGGTAAGCAGCTTGGTTTGAAGAAATCAACTGTGGGAGCAATTATTAGGAAATGGAAGACATACAAGACCACTGATAATCTCCCTCGATCTGGGGCTCCTCGCAAGATCTCACCCCGTGGGGTCAAAATGATCACAAGAACGGTGAGCAAAAATCCCAGAACCACACAGGGGGACCTAGTGAATGACCTGCAGAGAGCTGGGACCAAAGTAACAAAGCCTACCATCAGTAACACACTACGCCGCCAGGGACTCAAATCCTGCAGTGCCAGACGTGTCCCCCTGCTTAAGCCAGTACATGTCCAGGCCCATCTGAAGTTTGCTAGAGTGCATTTGGATGATCCAGAAGAGGATTGGGAGAATGTCATATGGTCAGATGAAACCAAAATAGAACTTTTTGGTATAAACTCAACTCGGTCGTGTTTGGAGGACAAAGAATGCTGAGTTGCATCCAAAGAACACCATACCTACTGTGAAGCATGGGGGTGGAAACATCATGCTTTGGGGCTGTTTTTCTGCAAAGGGACCAGGACGACTGATCCGTGTAAAGGAAAGAATGAATGGGGCCATGTATCGTGAGATTTTGAGTGAAAACCTCCTTCCATCAGCAAGGGCATTGAAGATGAAACGTGGCTGGGTCTTTCAGCATGACAATGATCCCAAACACACCGCCCGGGCAACGAAGGAGTGGCTTCGTAAGAATCATTTCAAGGTCCTGGAGTGGCCTAGCCAGTCTCTAGATCTCAACCCCATAGAAAATCTTTGGAGGGAGTTGAAAGTCCGTGTTGCCCAGCGACAGCCCCAAAACATCACTGCTCTAGAGGAGATCTGTATGGAGGAATGGGCCAAAATACCAGCAACAGTGTGTGAAAACCTTGTGAAGACTTACAGAAAACGTTTGACCTGTGTCATTGCCAACAAAGGGTATATAACAAAGTATTGAGAAACTTTTGTTATTGACCAAATACTTATTTTCCACCATAATTTGCAAATAAATTCATAAAAAATCCTACAATGTGATTTTCTGGATTTTTTTTCTCTCATTTTGTCTGTCATAGTTGACGTGTACCTATGATGAAAATTACAGGCCTCTCTCATCTTTTTAAGTGGGAGAACTTGCACAATTGGTGGCTGACTAAATACTTTTTTTCCCCACTGTAAACTTCCTCAATAGGATGCTAACTAGTTAAAAGGTTACACTTGGGATCTAGCTAATGGTTAGCCCAATAGGGTAAATGCAGATGGGCAACCCCATGCTTCATCCTATTTATTTATAGCCACTATGCTGCATCAGATGGGCTACAGGTGATAATGCTTATTGCTAATAGCATACCTGATAATATGGACCCTGCTTAGGCTATATGCATATGTTAAAATCATTCTACCAAATCATTTTACCAATATATTATTGGGGGGGGGTCCCTTGTCCCTTGTCCCCAATGTCCTCTCCCAGATAATCTTTATGTAGAAGGAGACATCTACATTTATAGAGACTCAGTCCTCCCCTTCAAACCCCCCTCGACCTTTTCCCCTCACTGCTACAGAGGAAACACTGCACTGTGGTATTTCACTTAATAGATATGGGAGTCTATCAAGATTGGATTTGTTTTCTAATTCTTAGAAGAAGAAAAATGTTTCTCTTATATGGTCATACATTTGGCACATCTCTCTCGCTCTCTCTCTCTCTGCAGTAATGGGCCAATTAGCACTAACGTGATGGATGGGCCACAAATGAGCAGATTGAATGGAGAGAAAGGCTGATATGAAGGAGGGGTGTGGTGAAATAAAGTGCTGGCTGTTAAAACCGGTGCCCAGGAAGGGGGATTGAAATGAACAGGTCTGTAATATCCTGTGATCTGCTTGCATTGCCAGTCAGAGACTGAGGGTGCGTTCGCAAATTCACTCTGGCTATCTACTCTGATTTCAGAGCACTCTTTTATCTGAGTGTGCTTGAGCGCATAATAACTGATTAATTTACGAACGCGCAACACCCGTTAAATATGACCGGTTTCAGTAAAACGTTAGCAAAAAATATGTAATTCAATTGTTGCCAGCAGCACAGTTACAGTCACCAACACTCTGGATAACATGAAAACAGCCTAACCTGCTCTGCTAGGGCGAGTAATATGGTCAGAGTGAGGTGTTCTCTCATTTGTGTCTGGAAGTAGCTAGCAAGCTAGCCAACGTTAGCCAGTTAGCTTGGGTGCTTGACTGCCGTTGTGAGGTCAGAACGCTCAGATCAACCCTACTCCTCGGCCAGAGCATCCAGTGTGCACTCTGAACGCTCCAAGAGCGAAACGCTCCGAATTTAAGAACAGACAATCTGACAACGTTCTGAATTTACGAACGACACAGAGCGCACTCTGACACTGGAGGCAATTTACGAACGCACCCTAAGTATGTGTCCCAAATGGCACCCTATATAGTGCACTACTTTTTCCCTATAGTGCTCTATACTTTTTGTACAAAAGTAGTACTCTATATAGAGAATAGGGTGTCATTTGGGACACAGACTAAGATTATATTTACCGTAATTCTATGGTGGCCGTACTTGTGTGATCATATTGCGACACAGTGGAGTTGTGAGCAGAGGGTCAAAGTTCATCAGTGGGGTTTGACCTCCTTGGTCATCTCAGATAGGGTTTGAAAATTCTGGTATCTTTCCCAAAGTCTAACAGGTTTCCAGAAGTTAGAAGATTCCTGGAATCATGATGAACTAAACAGGAAATCAGGGAATCCTCCAACCATGATTTTTGGAAAACCTTAAAAAGTTACCGGAATTTTGAAACCCTAATCTCAGATTAAGGAGCAAGACCTGTTGCCATGGCTCAGACCAAAGCAGTGGGTGGTTATTTCTGCTAGTTGTAATCAAAACATTTCTGCTAACCCATCTCATTTCATTAGAGTTATTCAGAGCTTAATGCTGCTGAGTGACCTGTTGTGTTTATTAAAAAGCTACTGTTTACCACTCAGTCAATGGACCTGGGATGGAGGGAGGAGGTTAGAGGGAAGGGAGGATGAACGAGAGCAGGAATTGAAGAAGAGAAATGGAGAGAGAAAATACTCAAGGTTAGGCTAAATGCATAACCTTCCCTGTCATTCTCTCATAATAGAGGACAATTACATTTGGATTGAATGACATGTATGCTGTCTGGGACTATATGGCACAGGATGATGATTTAAGCGACGTCCTGAGTGACTGTAGACACAATGGCTCCCATCAGTGTTGTGCTGGAGGACCAATGGCTCCCATCAGTGTTGTGCTGGAGGACCAATGGCTCCCATCAGTGTTGTGCTGGAGGACCAATGGCTCCCATCAGTGTTGTGCTGGAGGACCAATGGCTCCCATCAGTGTTGTGCTGGAGGACCAATGGCTCCCATCAGTGTTGTGCTGGAGGACCAATGGCTCCCATCAGTGTTGTGCTGGAGGACCAATGGCTCCCATCAGTGTTGTGCTGGAGGACCAATGGCTCCCATCAGTGTTGTGCTGGAGGACCAATGACTCCCATCAGTGTTGTGCTGGAGGACCAATGGCTCCCATCAGTGCCTGGGATCCCTGTCTTAGTCTGTCCTCCTCGGGACAAGAACGAGATGACCCGTCAGAGAGAGAGAGGGAGCGAGTGTGAGATACAGATTGTGTAAACTCCTGGTCATAAGCATGTCTGATGAGTGTTCTCTCTCTCTCTTTCTTTCCCCTCGCTCTCTCCCTCTTTCCTCCCCCCTCTCTCTCTCCCCCTCTCTATCTCTCTCCCTCTATCTCTCTCTCTCTCTCTCCTTCTCTCTCCTAAGTCTCCAGGGTTGACGGATGAGTAGACTGTAGAAGAACAGGGAGGGTTGGGGTTAACTGTCAGGCACAGGTAAGATCACCACCTGTCCTCTTGTTTATCCCTACAGGTGTCATTATAGGACCTGAGAGTGTATTATCTGTCTGTCTGAGGGATATGTGTATTTGGGATTGTGTGTCTCTGTTTAGGTTATATAGTTTGTGTGGGTGTGTTTAAATGCATGTTTATTTGAATGCACTTTCCATGTTTATAAGCATCTGTGTGTTTGTGTGTGTGAGAGTCTGTGTGCTTGCATGCGTGTGTGTGTTTGAAACAGAGCAAAAGAGTGAGAGAGAAGTATGTCTGTTTGTATATAAACAAGCGTTTGTGTGGGTGTAATGTACTGAATGTGCCAGGAGTGTTAAGCCAGTCTTAAGGCTGGTCCTTGAAGGTACTCTCTCTCCCTGGTCTAGACTGACGTTATCAAAGCACAGTGGTATTGCCCTGGCTACTACCACTATCTGACTGTAGCCTTGTGTTGCTCCTGGCTACTACCACTATCTGACTGTAGCCTTGTGTTGCCCCTGGCTACTACTGCTATCTGACTGTAGCCTTGTGTTGCTCCTGGCTACTACCACTATCTGACTGTAGCCTTGTGTTGCCCCTGGCTACTACCGCTATCTGACTGTAGCCTTGTGTTGCTCCTGGCTACTACCACTATCTGACTGTAGCCTTGTGTTGCCCCTGGCTACTACCGCTATCTGACTGTAGCCTTGTGTTGCTCCTGGCTACTACCACTATCTGACTGTAGCCTTGTGTTGCCCCTGGCTACTACTGCTATCTGACTGTAGCCTTGTGTTGCCCCTGGCTACTACTGCTATCTGACTGTAGCCTTGTGTTGCTCCTGGCTACTACCACTATCTGACTGTAGCCTTGTGTTGCCCCCTGGCTACTACCGCTATCTGACTGTAGCCTTGTGTTGCTCCTGGCTACTACCACTATCTGACTGTAGCCTTGTGTTGCCCCTGGCTACTACCGCTATCTGACTGTAGCCTTGTGTTGCTCCTGGCTACTACCACTATCTGACTGTAGCCTTGTGTTTCCCCTGGCTACTACCGCTATCTGACTGTAGCCTTGTGTTGCCCCTGGCTACTACCACTATCTGACTGTAGCCTTGTGTTGCCCCTGGCTACTACCACTATCTGACTGTAGCCTTGTGTTGCCCCTGGCTACTACCACTATCTGACTGTAGCCTTGTGTTGCCCCTGGCTACTACCACTATCTGACTGTAGCCTTGTGTTGCCCCTGGCTACTACCGCTATCTGACTGTAGCCTTGTGTTGCCCCTGGCTACTACCACTATCTGACTGTAGCCTTGTGTTGCCCCTGGCTACTACCACTATCTGACTGTAGCCTTGTGTTGCCGCTGGCTACTACCGCTATCTGACTGTAGCCTTGTGTTGCCCCTGGCTACTACCGTTTTCTGACTGTAGCCTTGTGTTGCCCCTGGCTACTACCACTATCTGACTGTAGCCTTGTTGCCCCTGGCTACTACCACTATCTGACTGTAGCCTTGTGTTGCCTCTGGCTACTACCACTATCTGACTGTAGCCTTGTGTTGCTCCTGGCTACTACCACTATCTGACTGTAGCCTTGTGTTGCCCCTGGCTACTACCACTATCTGACTGTAGCCTTGTGTTGCCTCTGGCTACTACCACTATCTGACTGTTGCCTTGTGTTGCTCCTGGCTACTACCACTATCTGACTGTAGCCTTGTGTTGCTCCTGGCTACTACCACTATCTGACTGTAGCCTTGTGTTGCCCCTGGCTACTACCACTATCTGACTGTTGCCTTGTGTTGCTCCTGGCTTCTACCACTATCTGACTGTAGCCTTGTGTTGCCCCTGGCTACTACCACTATCTGACTGTAGCCTTGTGTTGCCCCTGGCTACTACCACTATCTGACTGTAGCCTTGTGTTGCCCCTGGCTACTACCACTATCTGACTGTTGCCTCTGGCTACTACCACTATCTGACTGTAGCCTTGTCTCTACCGTTCCACCCTGACAACCCAGTCACAACCATGATCACAGGTAGAGGAAGACGTCCCCTGTATCTACAGCCATGAAACCCCTGTATAACGCTATTATAATGCTGATTTAACATTGGTGTAATGCTATTGTTACCTCATCACTGTTCCATATTGCTAACCTGTGTTAAACCAAATCCTGGAGCCTTCAGTTTAATGCCCCCCTTTTTCCAATCAACTGCTTTTCATGGCACTATTATTCATCCCATACAGTCAATCTGTGCTTTGATTAGTTTATTAAGGTTTTTTGGGGGGTGGAAAGGGTACAGTTACGTCATACACCATGAACATTTTTTAAAAGTGGAATTAAATTGTGTGCATGTATCAGATATAATGCCTTCTAGAGATCTACCGCAGTGATAGAGAATCACACTTTGAGAACTTTGAGAGAGAGCGAGGGAGAGAGATATATAGAGAGAATTCTGAGCAGATTCCGTAATCCAGTCAGATTAAAGTCCTGCTCAGATTTACTGTGGATGGCGGTGGGGTTTACTGGGAAGAGGGAGGGGGTGGGGCTTACTGGGAAGAGAGAGGAGGGGTGGGTCTGACTGGGAATAGGGAGGGGAGGGGAGGGAAGAGGGAGGGAGCTAGCTAGTGTACATACACCAGCACTAGTATCAGGCTGTATTAGCTAGCTACATTTGCTCTAACTCTGAGTACATTTAGCTAGCTAGCCAGCTATAGCAATTAGAATTAGCGGCTAACACAATTTATTTGAGCCACAACTTGCTAAGAAAAGACAAACTAGCTGTTTAAAGACAGTAAGATACAGAAACTAATAGAGTAATTATAGGAAGCTTGGGGATTTATATTAAGAAGCAAGTGGAAATCCGCATCGTTGTCACCAACATCTTGTTGCATCTGACCACGCAGACAGAGTGAACGGCACGGCAAGTGCTCGTGACAACTGCTCTCCTTGAGTGTGGGAAGTGGCATGGAGAGGGAGAGAAATGACTTAAGTAGCAAATGGAGTAAACTATAAGAGCGAACATTACAGGCGCCGGAGTGTCGTATCATATTTAACAAACCAAACTTTGAAATACCGTTATAGAAGGTAAAGTAAAAACCCAAACCGGTCCATGCATCAATACCGGTGTATAATAAAATACGGTATACTGCCCAGCCCTATAAGAACGGCGTGTGTGTGACTGTGAAGGGTGGCTCTGTTCGAGGTGGGCACTGGTTGAAGGGAGGGGGATATGGGCCGGTGGATTTGTGAGGGTAGCAGGGTGGGGTATGGTGGTGGTGGGGGGAGGGTGGGCGGACTCAAACGAACCCTCAACAGCAGGAGAGGATTGTGGGATTAGGTGTGAGGTGGGGCTAGGAGTGTGTGTGAGGTGGGGCTAGGAGTGTGTGTGTGTGAGGTGGGGCTAGGAGTGTGTGTGTGTGTGGTAGGGCTAGGAGTGTGTGTGTGTGTGTGGTGGGACTAGGAGTGTGTGTGTGGTGGGGCTAGGAGTGTGTGTGGTGGGGGCGAGGTATTAAAGGGAGTGTTGAGGGAGGGGCTTGAGAGCGACAATCTGTGTCCACATCTGTGTGAGCCAGTGAGCTGTCTCCATCTTATTCTCTCTCTCTGTCTCCTTTTGACTTGGTTTCTTTCTCCTCTTTATTTCTTCCTACTTCTATTCATTTTTTCTCCTATCTCCTATTTCTCTCTCATCTCCTATTTCTCTCTCATCTCCTATCTCTCTTTCATCTCCTATCTCTCTTTCATCTCCTATCTCTCTTTCATCTCATATCTCTCTTTCATATCCTATATCTTTCATCTCCTATCTCTCATCTCCTCTCTCTGTTAAATTGCTTTTAGTTTAATCCCCATTCTATTGTTTCTCTTTGTCTTTCTATCTCTCTTTCTCTGTCTTCTATCTCCACTGTATCATTCTGTCTCTTCCTTCTCTCTGAGTTTAGAGACTGTTGCTCATTGTGCAGCAGCTAGCTTTAGACCAGCTGTCACTTAGTGGTGGTGGTGGTTCACTTTCGGTTAGGTAAGCATTGCTGTGGTCGAGGAGTGGCCATGGTCCTGGCTATGGAGAACACCTGTCCCAACGGGTTGGAGGTAGAGGTGGAGTCCCCTCCGGATGCAGGCGGGACAGGGGAGGGGGCGGCTGCTGAGCCCACAGAGGGGGCCGACACATCCGGAGGTGAGACTCTCAGTTTCCAGATAGTCATACTATGGAAAATATTTATTGCCAGATATTAGTGCAACAGAGAGAGCTATGGTTGCCAGCTAGATATGCCTTAGCTGTGAGGGGTTTTGGGGTGAAATTATGGTTGCCAGCTATTCATTACCTTCCAGGGGAAAGATACTTTTTGACCGATATTTCAGAACTATTTGTGGGTTACGTAGTGTCCACTGTCCAGTCATTAGCGAAGAGAGACTTGCCTGTTCCAAAGTGCAGAGGCTGTTTTGGACAGGTATTTCATAACAGTTTGTATCTAGTTAGTATCACTATCCACAGGTCAGAGATTGTCAGGTATTTGTTGTGTACGTAGGTGAGGCAACGGGTTGCCAGATTGTGAGTGTTTGTTTTGCCTTTATTTTTCTTCTTTTTTGTTTTCCTGGACAGAGGAAGCATTTCGGAAAAGAGAAGTGAGTCACTGTACCAAATGGTTTACGGGAGAGGGAAGGGGGGGTGGGGGGGAGAGGAAGAGAGCGAGATAAATACTTTGCTGCTTCAGAATATGAATGAATTACAAAGTAAAATAGGAGGGGAGAAAAAACTTCCCCTACCCTCTATGCTAGAGAAAGACTAACTATGCTACCTTTCTAATACTGTGTAGTGTAAGTACATTGCAGATGCATTTGCAAGTGGAACAGTATTGGAGCGGTACCGTAGTAATTGTATGTATTCTTATGCAAGTCATATTCAGGGCTTATGAAGTCTTTATGCCATCCCCCAACCCACGTCAGAGTACCATAGTGGAATGCATCCTTTGATCTGATGCACATGCACATGCACATGCACACACACACACACACACACACACACACACACACACACACACTGAGGTTCAGTGAACTCTGTGAACAAACACTCCTCTGGGGTACAAAGACATATTGGCCTGACCCAGAGGGCGAAGGTCAACCCAGAGATTAAGTTGACAGAAATCTGCCACGGTTATCTCTTTCATAGTCAGTACTACTTATGTACACTGAGTAGATCCAAAGCACACAAACCTCTGTCTAAATGTCTAAGTCACGCTGCCCTGGAGACACAACCCAACACACACACACACACCCCGACACACACACACACACACACACACACACACACACACAGACACACACACACACACACACACACACACACAGACAGAAAGACACACACACACACCAACACACACAGACACACACAGACACACACACACAGACAGAAAGACAAACACACCCCAACACACACACACACACACACACACACACACACACACACACACACACACACACACACAGACAGAAAGAGACACACACACACCAACACACACAGACACACACACACACACACACACACAGACAGAAAGACACACACACCCCAACATACACATACACAGTCCCCAACACACACACACACCAGACAGTTGTGTGTGCCTTTAGGGTGAACTTGCAAGTGTGTGTGAAGTCACACTTTTATGTGGGGAATGTGGGTAGCTACAGTGAGGGGAAAAAAGTATTTGATCCCCTGCTGATTTTGTACGTTTGCCCACTGACAAAGACATGATCAGTCTATAATTTTAATGGTAGGTTTATTTGAACAGTGAGAGACAGAATAACAACAACAAAATCCAGAAAAACGCATGTCAAAAATGTTATAAATTGATTTGCATTTTAATGAGGGAAATAAGTATTTGACCCCTCTGCAAAACATGACTTACTACTTGGTGGCAAAACCCTTGTTGGCAATCACAGAGGTTAGACATTTCTTGTAGTTGGCCACCAGGTTTGCACACATCTCAGGAGGGATTTTGTTCCACTCCTCTTTGCAGATCTTCTCCAAGTCATTAAGGTTTCAAGGCTGACGTTTGGCAACTCGAACCTTCAGCTCCCTCCACAGATTTTCTATGGGATTAAGGTCTGGAGACTGGCTAGGCCACTCCAGGACCTTAATGTGCTTCTTCTTGAGCCACTCCTTTGTTGCCTTGGCCGTGTGTTTTGGGTCATTGTCATGCTGGAATACCCCATCCACGACCCATTTTCAATGCCCTGGCTGAGGGAAGGATGTTCTCACCCAAGATTTGACGGTACATGGCCCCGTCCATCGTCCCTTTGATGCAGTGAAGTTGTCCTGTCCCCTTAGCAGAAAAACACCCCCAAAGCATAATGTTTCCACCTCCATGTTTGACGGTGGGGATGGTGTTCTTGGGGTCATAGGCAGCATTCCTCCTCCTCCAAACACGGCGAGTTGAGTTGATGCCAAAGAGCTCGATTTTGGCCTCATCTGACCACAACACTTTCACCCAGTTCTCCTCTGAATCATTCAGATGTTCATTGGCAAACTTCAGACGGCCCTGTATATGTGCTTTCTTGAGCAAGGGGACCTTGCGGGCGCTGCAGGATTTCAGTCCTTCAAGGCGTAGTGTGTTACCAATTGTTTTCTTGGTGACTATGGTCCCAGCTGCATTGAGATCATTGACAAGATCCTCCCGTGTAGTTCTGGGCTGATTCCTCACCGTTCTCATGATCATTGCAACTCCACGAGGTGAGATCTTGCATGGAGCCCCAGGCCGAGGGAGATTGACAGTTATTTTGTGTTTCTTCCATTTGCGAATAATCGCACCAACTGTTGTCACCTTCTCACCAAGCTGCTTGGCGATGGTCTTGTAGCCCATTCCAGCCTTGTGTAGGTCTACAATCTTGTCCCTGACATCCTTGGAGAGCTCTTTGGTCTTGGCCATGGTGGAGAGTTTTGAATCTGATTGATTGATCGCTTCTGTGGACAGGTGTCTTTTATACAGGAAACAAGCTGAGATTAGGAGCACTCCCTTTAAGCGTGTGCTCCTAATCTGAGCTCGTTACCTGAATAAAAGACACCTGGGAGCCAGAAATCTTTCTGATTGAGAGGGGGTCAAATACTTATTTCCCTCATTAAAATGCAAATCAATTTATAACATTTTTGACATGAGTTTTTCTGGATTTCTTTTTTGTTGTTATTCTGTCTCTCACTGTTCAAATAAACCTACCATTAAAATTATAGACTGATCATTTCTTTGTCAGTGGGCAAACGTACAAAATCAGCAGGGGAAAAAATACTGCATGCTGTTCGTCTGTCTGTCTGGCGACTGCGTGTGTGCGTGCTTACGTGCGTGCGTGTGTGTGTGGTCTTTGTAATGGAGTCATGGACAGTATAATTTGTGTGTGTTTGTGTCTATAGGAGAGTTTGAAAGGGGGATTATGTCTCTGTGTGTGTGAGTGAGTGGGTGAACTGTAATCAAGGGGATGATTTAATGGTTGTGTGGGTGTAATTGATGGTCTGGTTTGGAACTGTGTTTTGTTGGTAGACTATGAGTTAGACTATGAGTTAGAATGTGAGTATGAGTTAGAGTTAGACTATGAGTTAGACTATGAGTTAGACTATGAGTTAGACTATGAGTTAGACTATGAGTTAAACTATGAGTTAGACTATGAGTTAGACTATGAGTTAGAGTATGAGTTAGACTATGAGTTAGAGTATGAGTTAGAGTTAGTGTGAGTTAGACTGTGAGTTAGACTGTGAGTTAGACTGTGAGTTAGACTATGAGTTAGACTATGAGTTAGACTATGAGTTAGACTATGAGTTAGACTGTGAGTTAGACTGTGAGTTAGACTGTGAGTTAGACTGTGAGTTAGACTATGAGTTAGACTATGAGTTAGACTATGACTTAGACTATGACTTAGACTATGACTTAGACTATGACTTAGAGTTAGACTATGAGTTAGAGTATGAGTTAGACTATGAGTTAGAGTATGAGTTAGAGTTAGACTGTGAGTTAGACTGTGAGTTAGACTGTGAGTTAGACTATGAGTTAGAGTATGACTTAGAGTATGACT
Source organism: Coregonus clupeaformis (assembly GCF_020615455.1). Classification (NCBI taxonomy): domain Eukaryota; kingdom Metazoa; phylum Chordata; class Actinopteri; order Salmoniformes; family Salmonidae; genus Coregonus; species Coregonus clupeaformis. The sequence goes on along the minus strand of NC_059208.1, from coordinate 50,097,868 downwards.
TAGAGTATGAGTTAGACTATGAGTTAGACCAGGGGTGTCAAACTCATTTTAGCTCAGGGGCCACATGGAGGAAAATCTATTCCCAAGTGGGCCGGACCGGAAAAATCATGGTATATATAACTTAAAAACAACAACTTCAGATTGTTTTCTTTGTTTTAATACGATCAACATACAACATAAAGCTGGAGCCTGAGGACAGTGTGTCCAAAATAGTACAAGCACAACATCACTATTAATCATAAAACACGTCAAGTTTATTTGAAAATTCTAAAGAAAAAGAACACACAAACACACAATGCCTCAGTGATTAACAGAACTGTTTCACAGATCACAGAACTATATCGGGGTGTCATTTCTCAGGCAGAAATGTAGATAAAAATAATGAAATCCTGTTCCCCAAACAAGTGCAAGAACCACAGAGTCAAGAATAGGTTAAATATACAAATACAATACAAGCAATTAAAAACAATAGCACATCAACATAAAAACATATAAACATAAAGCTGGAGCCTGAGGACAGTGTCCAAAAGCACAACATCACTATTAATCATAAAACACCTCAAGTTATTTGAAAGTTCTGAGGACAAAGAACACACAAACACACAATGCCTCAGTGATTCACAGAAGTATATCACAGAACTATATCAGGGTGTCATTTCTAAAACATATAAACATAAATCTGAAAGCGTTGCTCAAACTCCCGTAACAGTCCCGTTATTTTATCTTTGAACCGCTTCATGTCTGCCACATGTTGGGTCGCGCACACATTTTTCAGACAGTGGAAGTGAGCTGCATCACCACCGGCAAGTTGCGTCTCCCACAATGACAGCTTCAACTTGAAAGAACGTATGCTGTCATAATACTGCGTGACAACTTTGTTGCGCCCTTGCAGCTGTTTGTTCAAGTTATTCAGGTGCTCTGTAACATCCACCATAAATGCAAGGTCCTGCATCCATTCTGCGGAATGAAATTCTACCACTGGTTTGCCCTTTTCTTCCATGAACTGTTCAATTTCTTCTCGTAAATCAAAGAAACGCCTCAGCACAGCACCTCGGCTTAACCATCTTACCTCAGTGTGGTATGGCAGGCCATAGATGTGGTCTTTCTCTCTGAGAAGGCTGTCAAACTGACGGTGATTCAGGCTTCTGGATCGGATGAAATTAACAGTTTGGATGACCACCTTCATGACGTTATCCATCTTTAATGACTTGCAACACAAAGCCTCCTGGTGCAAAATACAGTGAAAAGTCAAAAAATCACGTCCTCCATTTGCAGATTGCACTTTCTCTCTGAACTTTGTCACAACGCCTGCTTTTTCCCCGATCATTGAGGGCGCACCATCTGTAGCCAGGCTGACAGCGGGGACCAGTCCACTCCGACCCTGTCCAGCGCGCCCGACGAGTGCGGTAAAAATATCAGCTGCTGTCGTTGTATCTGTCATCGGCACCAACTCCACGAACTCCTCGGTGACGGTCAATGTGTCATCAACTCCGCGGATGAAAATGGCCAGTTGTGCAACATCTGTAATGTCCGTGCTTTCATCAATTGCAAACCGAAACGCAATAAATGACTTTACTTTTTGCTTCAACTGGCTGTCCAAATCCACTAAAAGATCGGAAATCCTGTCTGCAACTGTGTTTCTTGTCAGGCTGATATTTGCAAAAGCCTGCCGCTTTTCAGGGCACACAATCTCCGCTGCCTTCATCATGCATGTTTTTACGAATTCACCCTCACTAAATGGTTTTGAAGCCACTGCGATTTCATTAGCAATGAGGTAGCTAGCTTTCACTGCAGCGTCACTGATGTCTCGGCTGTGAGTAAACACAGACTGCTGTTTCTTCAGACCCGCCAACAGTTCATTCACCTTCTCTCATCTCCGCTGTCCTTGAAAGTTGTCATATTTGTCGGCATGAAGACTCACATAGTGGCGGCGAAGGTTATATTCTTTCAGCACTGCAACATGCTCTGAACACACCAAACATACAGCTTTCCCATTCAATTCCGTGAATAAATAGGATGACCATTTTTCTTGGAACACTCTGCACTCTGCGTCCACTTTTCTCTTTTTTGACAGAGACATATTGGGGCAATGAGGGTGCCAAAGCACATAATGTTAAAAGTAGAAGCCGTAATAAATATCGCGGGCAAAACAAAGTAGCTCATTGGCTGCACGTGCTTGACCTACTTGCTCTGCCCCGGTATAAACAGTTTGCTTGCTTAACACAATTGCTATTGCGCCATCCAGTGGACGCAATTGGAACAGCAGTTTATTTTATAGAAAAATTGCAGCGCCTTTTTATACTTTACAAAAAAATAAAATAAAATAAAAAATGTTTTTTTTTTTTTTCAAAATCATCTCGCGGGCCGGATTAAACCCGTTTGCGGGCCTGATCCGGCCCGTGGGCCGGACGTTTGACACCCCTGAGTTAGACTATGAGTTAGACTATGAGTTAGACTATGAGTTAGAGTTAGACTATGAGTTAAACTATGATTTGGAGTTAGAGTATGAGTTAGAGTTAGACTGTGAGTTAAACTATGAGTTAGAGTTAGACTATGAGTTAAACTATGAGTTGGAGTTAGAGTATGAGTTAAACTATGAGCTAGACTATGTGTTAGACTATGAGTTAAAGTATGAGTTAGACTGTGAGTTAAACTATGAGTTAGAGTGTGAGTTAAACTATGAGCTAGACTATGTGTTAGACTATGAGTTAAAGTAAGAGTTAGACTGTGAGTTAAACTGTGAGTTAGAGTTAGACTATGAGTTAGACTATGAGTTAGAGTTAGATTATGAGTTTGACTATGAGTTAGAGGTAGACTGTGAGTTAGACTGTGAGTTAGACTGTGAGTTAGACTGTGAGTTAGACTATGAATTAGTGTTAGACTATGAGTTAGACTATGAGTTAGACTATGAGATAGACTATGAGTTAGAGTATGAGTTAGACTATGAGTTAGAGTATGAGTTAGACTATGAGTTAGAGTATGAGTTAGACTATGAGTTAGAGTATGAGTTAGAGTTAGTGTGAGTTAGACTGTGAGTTAGACTGTGAGTTAGACTGTGAGTTAGACTATGAGTTAGACTATGAGTTAGACTATGAGTTAGACTATGAGTTAGACTATGAGTTAGACTATGAGTTAGACTATGAGTTAGACTATGAGTTAGACTATGAGTTAGAGTATGAGTTAGACTATGAGTTAGAGTATGAGTTAGAGTTAGTGTGAGTTAGACTGTGAGTTAGACTGTGAGTTAGACTGTGAGTTAGACTGTGAGTTAGACTATGAGTTAGACTATGAGTTAGACTATGAGTTAGACTGTGAGTTAGACTGTGAGTTAGACTGTGAGTTAGACTGTGAGTTAGACTATGAGTTAGACTATGAGTTAGACTATGACTTAGACTATGACTTAGACTATGACTTAGACTATGACTTAGACTATGACTTAGAGTTAGACTATGAGTTAGAGTATGAGTTAGACTATGAGTTAGAGTATGAGTTAGAGTTAGACTGTGAGTTAGACTGTGAGTTAGACTATGAGTTAGACTATGAGTTAGACTATGAGTTAGAGTATGACTTAGAGTATGACTTAGAGTATGAGTTAGACTATGAGTTAGACCAGGGGTGTCAAACTCATTTTAGCTCAGGGGCCACATGGAGGAAAATCTATTCCCAAGTGGGCCGGACCGGAAAAATCATGGTATATATAACTTAAAAACAACAACTTCAGATTGTTTTCTTTGTTTTAATACGATCAACATACAACATAAAGCTGGAGCCTGAGGACAGTGTGTCCAAAATAGTACAAGCACAACATCACTATTAATCATAAAACACGTCAAGTTTATTTGAAAATTCTAAAGAAAAAGAACACACAAACACACAATGCCTCAGTGATTAACAGAACTGTTTCACAGATCACAGAACTATATCGGGGTGTCATTTCTCAGGCAGAAATGTAGATAAAAATAATGAAATCCTGTTCCCCAAACAAGTGCAAGAACCACAGAGTCAAGAATAGGTTAAATATACAAATACAATAAAAGCAATTAAAAACAATAGCACATCAACATAAAAACATATAAACATAAAGCTGGAGCCTGAGGACAGTGTCCAAAAGCACAACATCACTATTAATCATAAAACACCTCAAGTTATTTGAAAGTTCTGAGGACAAAGAACACACAAACACACAATGCCTCAGTGATTCACAGAAGTATATCACAGAACTATATCAGGGTGTCATTTCTAAAACATATAAACATAAATCTGAAAGCGTTGCTCAAACTCCCGTAACAGTCCCGTTATTTTATCTTTGAACCGCTTCATGTCTGCCACATGTTGGGTCGCGCACACATTTTTCAGACAGGGGAAGTGAGCTGCATCACCACCGGCAAGTTGCGTCTCCCACAATGACAGCTTCAACTTGAAAGAACGTATGCTGTCATAATACTGCGTGACAACTTTGTTGCGCCCTTGCAGCTGTTTGTTCAAGTTATTCAGGTGCTCTGTAACATCCACCATAAATGCAAGGTCCTGCATCCATTCTGCGGAATGAAATTCTACCACTGGTTTGCCCTTTTCTTCCATGAACTGTTCAATTTCTTCTCGTAAATCAAAGAAACGCCTCAGCACAGCACCTCGGCTTAACCATCTTACCTCAGTGTGGTATGGCAGGCCATAGATGTGGTCTTTCTCTCTGAGAAGGCTGTCAAACTGACGGTGATTCAGGCTTCTGGATCGGATGAAATTAACAGTTTGGATGACCACCTTCATGACGTTATCCATCTTTAATGACTTGCAACACAAAGCCTCCTGGTGCAAAAATACAGTGAAAAGTCAAAAAATCACGTCCTCCATTTGCAGATTGCACTTTCTCTCTGAACTTTGTCACAACGCCTGCTTTTTTCCCGATCATTGAGGGCGCACCATCTGTAGCCAGGCTGACAGCGCGGGACCAGTCCACTCCGACCCTGTCCAGCGCGCCGACGAGTGCGGTAAAAATATCAGCTGCTGTCGTTGTATCTGTCATCGGCACCAACTCCACGAACTCCTCGGTGACGGTCAATGTGTCATCAACTCCGCCGGATGAAAATGGCCAGTTGTGCAACATCTGTAATGTCCGTGCTTTCATCAATTGCAACCGAAAACGCAATAAATGACTTTACTTTTTGCTTCAACTGGCTGTCCAAATCCACTAAAAGATCGGAAATCCTGTCTGCAACTGTGTTTCTTGTCAGGCTGATATTTGCAAAAGCCTGCCGCTTTTCAGGGCACACAATCTCCGCTGCCTTCATCATGCATGTTTTTTACGAATTCACCCTCACTAAATGGTTTTGAAGCCACTGCGATTTCATTAGCAATGAGGTAGCTAGCTTTCACTGCAGCGTCACTGATGTCTCGGCTGTGAGTAAACACAGACTGCTGTTTCTTCAGACCCGCCAACAGTTCATTCACCTTCTCTCATCTCCGCTGTCCTTGAAAGTTGTCATATTTGTCGGCATGAAGACTCACATAGTGGCGACGAAGGTTATATTCTTTCAGCACTGCAACATGCTCTGAACACACCAAACATACAGCTTTCCCATTCAATTCCGTGAATAAATAGGATGACCATTTTTCTTGGAACACTCTGCACTCTGCGTCCACTTTTTCTCTTTTTTGACAGAGACATATTGGGGCAATGAGGTGCCAAAGCACATAATGTTAAAAGTAGAAGCCGTAATAAATATCGCGGGCAAAACAAAGTAGCTCATTGGCTGCACGTGCTTGACCTACTTGCTCTGCCCCGGTATAAACAGTTTGCTTGCTTAACACAATTGCTATTGCGCCATCCAGTGGACGCAATTGGAACAGCAGTTTATTTTATTGAAAAATTGCAGCGCCTTTTTATACTTTACAAAAAAATAAAATAAAATAAAAAATGTTTTTTTCTTTTTTTTTTTTTAATCATCTCGCGGGCCGGATTAAACCCGTTTGCGGGCCTGATCCGGCCCGTGGGCCGGACGTTTGACACCCCTGAGTTAGACTATGAGTTAGACTATGAGTTAGACTATGAGTTAGACTATGAGTTAGAGTTAGACTATGAGTTAAACTATGAGTTGGAGTTAGAGTATGAGTTAGAGTTAGACTGTGAGTTAAACTATGAGTTAGAGTTAGACTATGAGTTAAACTATGAGTTGGAGTTAGAGTATCAGTTAAACTATGAGCTAGACTATGTGTTAGACTATGAGTTAAAGTATGAGTTAGACTGTGAGTTAAACTATGAGTTAGAGTGTGAGTTAAACTATGAGCTAGACTATGTGTTAGACTATGAGTTAAAGTAAGAGTTAGACTGTGAGTTAAACTATGAGTTAGAGTGTGAGTTAAACTATGAGCTAGACTATGTGTTAGACTATGAGTTAAAGTAAGAGTTAGACTGTGAGTTAAACTGTGAGTTAGAGTTAGACTATGAGTTAGACTATGAGTTAGAGTTAGATTATGAGTTTGAATATGAGTTAGAGGTAGACTGTGAGTTAGACTGTGAGTTAGACTGTGAGTTAGACTGTGAGTTAGACTGTGAGTTAGAGTATGAGTTAGACTATGAATTAGTGTTAGACTATGAGTTAGACTATGAGTTAGACTATGAGATAGACTATGAGTTAGACTATGAGATAGACTATGTGTTAGACTATGAGTTAAAGTAAGAGTTAGACTGTGAGTTAAACTATGAGTTAGAGTGTGAGTTAAACTATGAGCTAGACTATGTGTTAGACTATGAGTTAAAGTAAGAGTTAGACTGTGAGTTAAACTGTGAGTTAGAGTTAGACTATGAGTTAGACTATGAGTTAGAGTTAGATTATGAGTTTGAATATGAGTTAGAGGTAGACTGTGAGTTAGACTGTGAGTTAGACTGTGAGTTAGACTGTGAGTTAGAGTATGAGTTAGACTATGAATTAGTGTTAGACTATGAGTTAGACTATGAGTTAGACTATGAGATAGACTATGAGTTAGACTATGAGATAGACTATGAGATAGACTATGAGTTAGACTATGAGTTAGACTATGAGTTAGACTATGAGTTAGACTATGAGTTAGACTATGAGATAGACTATGAGATAGACTATGAGTTAGACTATGAGTTAGACTATGAGATAGACTATGAGTTAAAGTATGAGTTAAACTATGAGTTAGAGTTAGAGTATGAGTTAGGCTATGAGTTAGACTATGAGTATGCCTATGAGTATGACTATGAGTTAGACTATGAGTATGAGTTAGAGTTAGAGTATGAGTGTGTTTTTATACACTTCTGTTTAGTGTATACTCTGTATGGGTCTATGTACTGTAAATGTGTGGATATAATTTGAAGTTTTTTTCATGGGCATTTTGTTATCATAAAACTATGGTGAAAAGTCTACTCCAAATATGTTTACAGTTGTCCCCTTATTAAAATTCCATGACTCACACAAGGCCTTTAACATAAATACATAAAGCATGTTTTTAAGCGTTTGGGTGTGGTTTCTATAGTCTTGTCACTTTCTTAGTCAGCTATTTCTGACGTGGCACCTCCGCCTGATCACATAGGCTTATGACCCTTTCTCACCACAGTGTGTGTGAATGAGTACAAACTCTTTTTCATATGCATGATCTAACGAAAAGTTATGCATGTGTATGTACAGGCAACTGCCAAAAGAAAGGCAACACCAACATAAAGTGTCTTAATAGGGCGTTGGGCCACCACGAGCCAGAACAGCTTCAATGCACCTTGGCATAGATTCTACAAGTGTCTGGAACTCTATTGGAGGGATGTGACACCAGTCTTCCATGAGAAATTCCATAATTCAGTGTTTTGTTGATGGTGGTGGAAAACGCTACCTTAGGCGCCGCTCCAGAATCTCCCATAAGTGTTCAATTGGGTTGAGATCTGGTGACTGAGACACAGACACACACATACACACACACACACACCCTTTAAACCCCCCTATGCTCATTTGAGACCTCTCTTTCAAAGTCACTGAGATCTCTTCTAGTCATGGTAGCCAAAATAATGGGCAACTGGGCATTTTTATACATGACCCTAAGCATGATGGGATGTTAATTGCTTAATTAACTCAGGAACCACAACGGTGTGGAAGCACCTGCTTTCAATATACTTTGTAGTCCTCATTTACTCAAGTGTTTCCTTTATTTTGGCAGTTCCCTGTGTGGGTGGGCGCACGCACGCACACAAGTGCTAAAAATACCTCTACAGATCATGGTTTAAATTAGAGTTGACTGCTTGAGTTGACATTTTTAGACTTCGGGTCTAAGTGAAATAGACATTTCCATCATCCACATGAATGCCTATGATATTTAGAAAGAGATCCCTTTCTATAAAGCCAACATATGAATATATTATTATACTTCTATTATTGTATTATACTATAGCCAAGACCGTAGAGCAAGAGTAGCAAGGGAAACGAGAGAGAGACGGGTAGAAGGAGAGAGAGACGGGTAGAAGGAGAGAGAGACGGGTAGAAGGAGAGAGAGACTGGTAGAAGGAGAGAGAGACTGGTAGAAGGAGAGAGAGAGACTGGTAGAAGGAGAGAGAGAGACGGGTAGAAGGAGAGAGAGACGGGTAGAAGGAGAGCGAGAGACTGGTAGAAGGAGAGAGAGAGACTGGTAGAAGGAGAGAGAGAGACTGGTAGAAGGAGAGAGAGAGACTGGTAGAAGGAGAGAGAGAGACGGGTAGAAGGAGAGAGAGAGACGGGTAGAAGGAGAGAGAGACGGGTAGAAGGAGAGAGAGAGACGGGTAGAAGGAGAGAGAGACGGGTAGAAGGAGAGAGAGAGACGGGTAGAAGGAGAGAGAGAGACGGGTAGAAGGAGAGAGAGAGACGGGTAGAAGGAGAGAGAGAGAGACGGGTAGAAGGAGAGAGAGAGACGGGTAGAAGGAGAGAGATACCGGTAGAAGGAGAGAGATACCGGTAGAAGGAGAGAGATACCGGTAGAAGGAGAGAGAGAGAGAGACAGGTAGGTGAGAGAGACAGGTAGAAGGAGAGAGAGAGACGGGTAGAAGGAGAGAGAGAGACGGGTAGAAGGAGAGAGCGAGACGGGTAGAAGGAGAGAGCGAGACGGGTAGAAGGAGAGAGCGAGACGGGTAGAAGGAGAGGGAGAGACGGGTAGAAGGAGAGAGAGAGACGGGTAGAAGGAGAGAGAGAGACGCGTAGAAGGAGAGCGAGACGGGTAGAAGGAGAGCGAGACGGGTAGAAGGAGAGCGAGACGGGTAGAAGGAGAGCGAGACTGGTAGAAGGAGAGAGAGAGACGGGTAGAAGGAGAGCGAGACGGGTAGAAGGAGAGAGAGACGGGTAGAAGGAGAGAGAGACGGGTAGAAGGAGAGAGATACCGGTAGAAGGAGAGAGATACCGGTAGAAGGAGAGAGATACCGGTAGAAGGAGAGAGATACCGGTAGAGAAGGAGAGAGATACCGGTAGAAGGAGAGAGAGAGACGGGTAGAAGGAGAGAGAGAGACGGGTAGAAGGAGAGAGAGAGACGGGTAGAAGGAGAGAGAGAGACGCGTAGAAGGAGAGCGAGACGGGTAGAAGGAGAGCGAGACGGGTAGAAGGAGAGAGAGACGGGTAGAAGGAGAGAGATACCGGTAGAAGGAGAGAGATACCGGTAGAAGGAGAGAGATACCGGTAGAAGGAGAGCGAGAGACAGGTAGAAGGAAGGAGAGCGAGAGTGGAGGAGAAAATGTGAGGGCTTCATTTTCTTCACGGCTTTACATATGAATACACACACACACACACACACACACACACACACACACCTCCACAGGGCTGTAAGTGTATTACAGGGGCTTACAGGGGCTTTGAGACCCTAGGGTCAAGGTCCTAGCTCCCTGATATTTGCCTAGTCCACAACTCTCTCCTTGTCAGAACACAGAACAAGAGAGGACACACAGGGTCAGAGGAGTCTTCAGCTCAGGATGGGACTGAGATGTAGATAATTGGAAGAAGATATAAATGTATCAAACCATTCTGTCTAGTGGACTTATGGATTTAAGTATTTCTTCATTGAAGAACGTGTGGGATAAAAACCTGTTAGATATTGATTGTCTCATTTACAAGGGCCGATGGACGAGCTTCAGCTCGAAACCAAACTACAGAGAAACTGATTTGTGTCCTTGTTTTATTTTAATTTGTCTGACTGAATTGCACGGTTTTGATTGCTGTGATCTATCAACTGCAGTGAATGGGACTGGTCTATAGAACTACACTGAAATAAAGTGAATGAACTACAGTCATGGCCGCAAAAAATCTGAACTCATCATGAGGGGCCGCAGTGTCTCGCGGGTCTGCATACCCACATCCATACCCACACATGGAGTCAGAGCCGGTCCTAGCCTTTTGGGGGCCCTAAGCGTAATTTTGTCACCTTGTGAGCAAAACATCTTAGTGGCCCGCCTCTTGACAGTGGTTTTAGAGTTAATTTCCTGCAGTTCTACACATTTTGCCATGGGGCGTAGAGAACATTTTGCAGTTTAAAGCAAGTTTGGTGCAATTCTACACGTTAGCTAATTTCATGCAATTCTATTCATTTTGCCATGGGGCAGAGAGAAATGTTTGCAGTTTTTAATATGATATCTGGGTGAGAGTGACAGTTGGGGGGCTCTCCGGTCGGGAATTCCACCATGATTACTACAAGTTTAGACAGCTGGCCGCTAAACTAACTTAACAATCTAAAATAAATGAGCTGACATGGGCTAATTGAGTGATTGTCAGTGACTGACATAATAACAAGAGTAAAACTGCTGATGCACAACCACATTTAGAAATTGCACCTTGTGTACTATTCTAACCCAGCAGTAAGTTGAGACCCCGACAGAGTGTACTATTCTAACCCAGCAGTAAGTTGAGACCCCGACAGAGTGTACTATTCTAACCCAACAGTAAGTTGAGACCCCGACAGAGTGTACTATTCTAACCCAGCAGTAAGTTGAGACCCCGACAGAGTGTACTATTCTAACCCAGCAGTGAGTTGAGACCCCGACAGAGTGTACTATTCTAACCCAGCAGTAAGTTGAGACCCCGACAGAGTGTACTATTCTAACCCAACAGTAAGTTGAGACCCCGACAGAGTGTACTATTCTAACCCAACAGTAAGTTGAGACCCCGACAGAGTGTACTATTCTAACCCAGCAGTAAGTTGAGACCCCGACAGAGTGTACTATTCTAACCCAGCAGTGAGTTGAGACCCCGACAGAGTGTACTATTCTAACCCAGCAGTAAGTTGAGACCCCGACAGAGTGTACTATTCTAACCCAGCAGTAAGTTGAGACCCCGACAGAGTGTACTATTCTAACCCAGCAGTAAGTTGAGACCCCGACAGAGTGTACTATTCTAACCCAGCAGTAAGTTGAGACCCCGACAGAGTGTACTATTCTAACCCAGCAGTAAGTTGAGACCCCGACAGAGTGTACTATTCTAACCCAGCAGTAAGTTGAGACCCCGACAGAGTGTACTATTCTAACCCAGCAGTAAGTTGAGACCCCGACAGAGTGTACTATTCTAACCCAGCAGTAAGTTGAGACCCCGACAGAGTGTACTATTCTAACCCAGCAGTAAGTTGAGACCCCGACAGAGTGTACTATTCTAACCCAGCAGTAAGTTGAGACCCCGACAGAGTGTACTATTCTAACCCAACAGTAAGTTGAGACCCCGACAGAGTGTACTATTCTAACCCAGCAGTAAGTTGAGACCCCGACAGAGTGTACTATTCTAACCCAGCAGTGAGTTGAGACCCCGACAGAGTGTACTATTCTAACCCAGCAGTAAGTTGAGACCCCGACAGAGTGTACTATTCTAACCCAGCAGTGAGTTGAGACCCCGACAGAGTGTACTATTCTAACCCAGCAGTAAGTTGAGACCCCGACAGAGTGTACTATTCTAACCCAACAGTAAGTTGAGACCCCGACAGAGTGTACTATTCTAACCCAGCAGTGAGTTGAGACCCCGACAGAGTGTACTATTCTAACCCAGCAGTAAGTTGAGACCCCGACAGAGTGTACTATTCTAACCCAGCAGTAAGTTGAGACCCCGACAGAGTGTACTATTCTAACCCAGCAGTAAGTTGAGACCCCGACAGAGTGTACTATTCTAACCCAGCAGTAAGTTGAGACCCCGACAGAGTGTACTATTCTAACCCAGCAGTAAGTTGAGACCCCGACAGAGTGTACTATTCTAACCCAGCAGTAAGTTGAGACCCCGACAGAGTGTACTATTCTAACCCAGCAGTAAGTTGAGACCCCGACAGAGTGTACTATTCTAACCCAGCAGTAAGTTGAGACCCCGACAGAGTGTACTATTCTAACCCAACAGTAAGTTGAGACCCCGACAGAGTGTACTATTCTAACCCAGCAGTAAGTTGAGACCCCGACAGAGTGTACTATTCTAACCCAGCAGTAAGTTGAGACCCCGACAGAGTGTACTATTCTAACCCAGCAGTAAGTTGAGACCCCGACAGAGTGTACTATTCTAACCCAGCAGTAAGTTGAGACCCCGACAGAGTGTACTATTCTAACCCAGCAGTAAGTTGAGACCCCGACAGAGTGTACTATTCTAACCCAGCAGTAAGTTGAGACCCCGACAGAGTGTACTATTCTAACCCAGCAGTAAGTTGAGACCCGACAGAGTGTACTATTCTAACCCAACAGTAAGTTGAGACCCCGACAGAGTGTACTATTCTAACCCAGCAGTAAGTTGAGACCCCGACAGAGTGTACTATTCTAACCCAACAGTAAGTTGAGACCCCGACAGAGTGTACTATTCTAACCCAGCAGTAAGTTGAGACCCCGACAGAGTGTACTATTCTAACCCAGCAGTAAGTTGAGACCCCGACAGAGTGTACTATTCTAACCCAACAGTAAGTTGAGACCCCGACAGAGTGTACTATTCTAACCCAGCAGTAAGTTGAGACCCCGACAGAGTGTACTATTCTAACCCAGCAGTAAGTTGAGACCCCGACAGAGTGTACTATTCTAACCCAGCAGTGAGTTGAGACCCCGACAGAGTGTACTATTCTAACCCAGCAGTAAGTTGAGACCCCGACAGAGTGTACTATTCTAACCCAACAGTAAGTTGAGACCCCGACAGAGTGTACTATTCTAACCCAGCAGTAAGTTGAGACCCCGACAGAGTGTACTATTCTAACCCAGCAGTGAGTTGAGACCCCGACAGAGTGTACTATTCTAACCCAACAGTAAGTTGAGACCCCGACAGAGTGTACTATTCTAACCCAGCAGTGAGTTGAGACCCCGACAGAGTGTACTATTCTAACCCAGCAGTAAGTTGAGACCCCGACAGAGTGTACTATTCTAACCCAGCAGTGAGTTGAGACCCGACAGAGTGTACTATTCTAACCCAGCAGTAAGTTGAGACCCCCGACAGAGTGTACTATTCTAACCCAGCAGTGAGTTGAGACCCGACAGAGTGTACTATTCTAACCCAGCAGTAAGTTGAGACCCCGACAGAGTGTACTATTCTAACCCAGCAGTGAGTTGAGACCCCGACAGAGTGTACTATTCTAACCCAGCAGTGAGTTGAGACCCCGACAGAGTGTACTATTCTAACCCAGCAGTGAGTTGAGACCCCGACAGAGTGTACTATTCTAACCCAGCAGTGAGTTGAGACCCCGACAGAGTGTACTATTCTAACCCAGCAGTGAGTTGAGACCCCGACAGAGTGTACTATTCTAACCCAGCAGTGAGTTGAGACCCCGACAGAGTGTACTATTCTAACCCAGCAGTGAGTTGAGACCCCGACAGAGTGTACTATTCTAACCCAACAGTAAGTTGAGACCCCGACAGAGTGTACTATTCTAACCCAGCAGTGAGTTGAGACCCCGACAGAGTGTACTATTCTAACCCAGCAGTGAGTTGAGACCCCGACAGAGTGTACTATTCTAACCCAGCAGTAAGTTGAGACCCCGACAGAGTGTACTATTCTAACCCAGCAGTGAGTTGAGACCCCGACAGAGTGTACTATTCTAACCCAGCAGTGAGTTGAGACCCCGACAGAGTGTACTATTCTAACCCAGCAGTGAGTTGAGACCCCGACAGAGTGTACTATTCTAACCCAGCAGTGAGTTGAGACCCCGACAGAGTGTACTATTCTAACCCAGCAGTGAGTTGAGACCCCCGACAGAGTGTACTATTCTAACCCAGCAGTGAGTTGAGACCCCGACAGAGTGTACTATTCTAACCCAGCAGTGAGTTGAGACCCCGACAGAGTGTACTATTCTAACCCAGCAGTAAGTTGAGACCCCGACAGAGTGTACTATTCTAACCCAGCAGTAAGTTGAGACCCCGACAGAGTGTACTATTCTAACCCAGCAGTGAGTTGAGACCCCGACAGAGTGTACTATTCTAACCCAGCAGTGAGTTGAGACCCCGACAGAGTGTACTATTCTAACCCAGCAGTGAGTTGAGACCCCGACAGAGTGTACTATTCTAACCCAGCAGTGAGTTGAGACCCCGACAGAGTGTACTATTCTAACCCAGCAGTGAGTTGAGACCCCCGACAGAGTGTAACTATTCTAACCCAGCAGTGAGTTGAGACCCGACAGAGTGTACTATTCTAACCCAGCAGTGAGTTGAGACCCCGACAGAGTGTACTATTCTAACCCAACAGTAAGTTGAGACCCCGACAGAGTGTACTATTCTAACCCAGCAGTGAGTTGAGACCCCGACAGAGTTCCTAAACATTTGTAATTTTTGGGAAATTGATCCGCGGGCCTACAAAAGGGGGGCGGGGCTGGCAGTTGTCCATCGCTGATCTACAGTATGCGTGACTTTCTCACTCCCTCCTTTATCTCTGTATTCCATATCTACAGTAACTAACACCTCTCTCTTTCCCTCCCCTCTCCTCTCCCCCCACAGCGATGCAGCAGGTGTTGGATAACCTGGGGGAGTTGCCCACCTCCACGGGGGCCAAAGACATCGACCTCATCTTCCTCAGGGGCATCATGGAGAGTCCCATTGTACGGTCACACGTCAAGGTAGCACACACACATAGACTGACTCACACACAGAGACTGACTCACACACTGACCACAGGCTGGCAGGCAGCAGCATGCTCCTCGCTAAGGTACTAATCTATCAGTGTGCTAATACGTAACACAACACCCTCCCGATGGTTATCCTGATGGTCCCAATGATACACACACACACGCGCACACACACAGAAGCGCATTCTAACCCATATAAGTGCACTGATTTGACATATTCCATAATGGTCATTCTGGGCAAGTGGGAGAGTTTTTGTCACTCCACTGACAGACAGAGAGAAAGAGAGGGGGGAGAAAGATCAAGAGAGATGAGTTTGACTTCCTCATCACAATACAACCACAGAACCCTCACTCAACAACTCAACTTACTGACACCAGCACCACACAAGGCAATATTACACAAGTCCACACAATGGCAAGGGAACCCAACCACACACAACAATGGTTACAACCCCTCTATCTACCATTGTACAACTTTCTCCCATGTCTGTACAGTATGTGACCCCTATAACCTTTCACCTCTGACCCCTGCAGGCCTACGAGCGATTGGAGGACTTGAGGCTGGAGGCGGTGCAGGACAACAACATGGAGTTGGTCACAGACATCTTAGGTGACATCACCGCCCTCAGCATCCGTGATGACAGCGCAGTGGAACTCTCCCGAATCCTCCAGGAGCCCCACTTCCAGGTGCGTAACCCAGTCACTAAGGTTAAAGGTTATAGTTGATGCTAATGGCCTGCATTCTGAACTGACCTTATAGCCTTTATTTCTTGGTTCTTCTTGTGAATCAAAAAGCATTGGCTATGAGCAATATGGATATACACTGAGTGTACAAAACATTAAAAACACCTTCCTAATATTGAGTTGCACCTCCCCTCTATTCGTCTGGTGCATGGACTCCACAAGGAGTTGAAAACATTTCACAGGGATGCTGGCCTTTGTTGACTCCAATGCTTCCCACAGTTGTGTCAAGTTGGCTGGATGTCCTTTGGGTGCTGGACCATTCTTGATACACACGGGAAACTGTTGAGCGTGAAAAACACAGCATTGTTGCAGTTCTTGACACAAACCGGTGCGTCTGACACCTACTACCATACCCCGTTCAAAGACACAAATATTTTGTCTTGACCATTCACTCTCTGAATGGCACACATACACAATCCATGTCTCAATTGTGTCAAGGCTTAAAAATCCTTCTTTAACCTGTCTCCTCCCCTTCATCTACACTGATTGTGACATCAACAAGTGATATCAATAAGGGATCATAGCTTTGACCTGGATTTACCTGGTCAGTCTATGTCTCAGTGTATATCTATCAGGTAGAATTTTCGACTACCCTTGGTAGGGCTGACTCCAATTAGTCGACTTGTCGATTGTTTGGTCAATAGGCTGTTGGTTGACCAAGGTTTTTTTTTGTCGAGCAGTAGCAAATATACAGTGGGGAGAACAAGTATTTGATACACTGCCGATTTTGCAGGTTTTCCTACTTACAAAGCATGTAGAGGTCTGTAATTTTTATCATAGGTACACTTCAACTGTGAGAGACGGAATCTAAAACAAAAATCCAGAAAATCACATTGTATGATTTTTAAGTAATTCATTTGCATTTTATTGCATGACATAAGTATTTGATACATCAGAAAAGCAGAACTTAATATTTGGTACAGAAACATTTGTTTGCAATTACAGAGATCATTCGTTTCCTGTAGGTCTTGACCAGGTTTGCACACACTGCAGCAGGGATTTTGGCCCACTCCTCCATACAGACCTTCTCCAGATCCTTCAGGTTTCGGGGCTGTCGCTGGGCAATACGGACTTTCAGCTCCCTCCAAAGATGTTCTATTGGGTTCAGGTCTGGAGACTGGCTAGGCCACTCCAGGACCTTGAGATACTTCTTACGGAGCCACTCCTTAGTTGCCCTGGCTGTGTGTTTCGGGTCGTTGTCATGCTGGAAGACCCAGCCACGACCCATCTTCAATGCTCTTACTGAGGGAAGGAGGTTGTTGGCCAAGATCTCGCGATACATGTCCCCATCCATCCTCCCCTAAATACGGTGCAGTCGTCCTGTCCCCTTTGCAGAAAAGCATCCCCAAATAATTATGTTTCCACCTCCATGCTTCACGGTTGGGATGGTGTTCTTGGGGTTGTACTCATCCTTCTTCTTCCTCCAAACATGGCGAGTGGAGTTTAGACCAAAAAGCTCTATTTTTGTCTCATCAGACCACATGACCTTCTCCCATTCCTCCTCTGGATCATCCAGATGGTCATTGGCAAACTTCAGCCAGGCCTGGACATGCGCTGGCTTGAGCAGGGGGACCTTGCGTGCGCTGCAGGATTTTAATCCATGACGGCGTAGTGTGTTACTAATGGTTTTCTTTGAGACTGTGGTCTCTTCAGGTCATTGACCAGGTCCTGCTGTGTAGTTCTGGGCTGATCCCTCACCTTCCTCATGATCATTGATGCCCCACGAGGTGAGATCTTGCATGGAGCCCCAGACCGAGGGTGATTGACCGTCATCTTGAACTTCTTCCATTTTCTAATAATTGCGCCAACAGTTGTTGCCTTCTCACCAAGCTGCTTGCCTATTGTCCTGTAGCCCATCCTAGCCTTGTGCAGGTCTACAATTTTATCCCTGATGTCCTTACACAGCTCTCTGGTCTTGGCCATTGTGGAGAGGTTGGAGTCTGTTTGATTGAGTGTGTGGACAGGTGTCTTTTATACAGGTAACGAGTTCAAACAGGTGCAGTTAATACAGATAATGAGTGGAGAACAGGAGGGCTTCTTAAAGAAAAACGAACAGGTCTGTGAGAGCCAGAATTCTTACTGGTTGGTAGGTGATCAAATACTTATGTCATGCAATAAAATGCAAATGAATTCCGTCTCTCACAGTTGAAGTGTACCTATGATAAAAATTACAGACCTCTACATGCTTTGTAAGTAGGAAAACCTGCAAAATCGGCAGTGTATCAAATACTTGTTCTCCCCATTGTACATATATTTTTATGGCACACAAGACACCTGTCTGATTCACGCCCATCTCAGTGAACTAATCCATTGCGGAGGCCACGGGGATGGCACAGTCCAAGAAGAAGGGCAGTGTGGCTAAAATGCACAATGCACATCTCTCCAGAATGCGCTCTCTCCCACCAATTTGTGCACATTCATTGTTTCATAACTTCATTGTGTGAATTGTTTGCATTTGATTGTTAGTGTCTGTCAATTCCACATTACATATATCACCAATAGTACATTTTACCTTTAATTCCTATAATTTCTAATCTACAATATTTGTTTGGTTACGGTAATTTCTGTTAATTCATTCAATATATTATTATTCCAGTATTTTACTGTTCTCATTGTCGGAGTGGACACGTTGTTTGCAGAGCGCACAGCCTATCCTTGTGAGAAACAAGTTTTGGTTTATTTCATTCCATTTACGAGTTTTGTCATTTCAATTTAGTCATTGTCTTTTGTTTGGAGCGCTCCTGTCAATGTTGAGTTAGGACGCGCAACTAATTACGCATAAAAGTAGTTCTATAGGCTACCTGGCCTGCGCGCAAATGTAGGCATATACAGTGGGGGAAAAAAGTATTTAGTCAGCCACCAATTGTGCAAGTTCTCCCACTTAAAAAGATGAGAGAGGCCTGTAATTTTCATCATAGGTACACGTCAACTATGACAGACAAAATTAGATTTTTTTCCCCAGAAAATCACATTGTAGGATTTTTTATGAATTTATTTGCAAATTATGGTGGAAAATAAGTATTTGGTCAATAACAAAAGTTTCTCAATACTTTGTTATATACCCTTTGTTGGCAATGACACAGGTCAAACGTTTTCTGTAAGGTTTTCACACACTGTTGCTGGTATTTTGGCCCATTCCTCCATGCAGATCTCCTCTAGAGCATTGATGGCAACACAGACTTTCAACTCCCTCCAAATATGTTCTATGGGGTTGAGATCTGGAGACTGGCTAGGCCACTCCAGGACCTTGAAATGCTTCTTACAAAGCCACTCCTTCGTTGCCCGGGCGGTGTGTTTGGGATCATTGTCATGCTGAAAGACCCAGCCACGTTTAATCTTCAATGCCCTTGCTGATGGAAGGAGGTTTTCACTCAAAATCTCACAATACATGGCCCCATTCATTCTTTCCTTTACACGGATCAGTCGTCCTGGTCCCTTTGCAGAAAAACAGCCCCAAAGCATGATGTTTCCACCCCCATGCTTCACAGTAGGTATGGTGTTCTTCGGATGCAACTCAGCATTCTTTGTCCTCCAAACACGACGAGTTGAGTTTGACCATATGACATTCTCCCAATCCTCTTCTGGATCATCCAAATGCACTCTAGCAAACTTCAGACGGGCCTGGACATGTACTGGCTTAAGCAGGGGGACACGTCTGGCACTGCAGGATTTGAGTCCCTGGCGGCGTAGTGTGTTACTGATGGTAGGCTTTGTTACTTTGGTCCCAGCTCTCTGCAGGTCATTCACTAGGTCCCCCCGTGTGGTTCTGGGATTTTTGCTCACCGTTCTTGTGATCATTTTGACCCCACGGGGTGAGATCTTGCGTGGAGCCCCAGATCGAGGGAGATTATCAATGGTCTTGTATGTCTTCCATTTCCTAATAATTGCTCCCACAGTTGATTTCTTCAAACCAAGCTGCTTACCTATTGCAGATTCAGTCTTCCCAGCCTGGTGCAGGTCTACAATTTTGGTTCTGGTGTCCTTTGACAGCTCTTTGGTCTTGGCCATAGTGGAGTTTGGAGTGTGACTGTTTGAGGTTGTGGACAGGTGTCTTTTATACTGATAACGAGTTCAAACAGGTGCCATTAATACAGGTAACGAGTGGAGGACAGAGGAGCCTCTTAAAGAAGAAGTTACAGGTCTGTGAGAGCCAGAAATCTTGCTTGTTTGTAAGTTACCAAATACTTATTTTCATTTATTTGCAAATAAATTCATTAAAAATCCTATAATGTGAGGCCTCTCTGTGAGGCCTCTCTCATCTTTTTAAGTGGGAGAACTTGCACAATTGGTGGCTGACTAAATACTTTTTTCCCCCACTGTAAATGTGCCCATTTGGGGGTCTGATAGTATTTCTGATTGGCTTAATGCACCACCACTAATGAGCTGTGGAGCTTCTCAAAGTAATGTTTTCTTCACCTCAAACAGCAAGCAAACAAAGTCTGTTTTTACATCCATTGAGAATGACAATAGTTCCTCAATGTATTTGAAAGATCTTTCCCGCTCTCTCCCTTTCGATAACCACTCAGAATGAAAGGGAAAAATGTCATGCTCTGATTCAGTGGAAACACATAAAAACAGCCTACAGCTGTGTCTGTCCCGAGCTCACTGGTGCAGGAAACTCTGAGGACCCAGAATATTTTGTACAATGTTGCAAGTTTGCTAGCTCAAGCTTCAGCCTGACCCAAGTTAATAGTTGATACAATGTTTCAAGTTCGTTGCAGACAGGCCATGCATAGCCAATGTGATTTATAAGATATTTATCTTTATCAGGATATTTTCTACCTGCAGGCTGCAATGTTTTTATTTGTTGGCTTTATGTAGGCTATTTTTTACATAGTTACGGCAATAGAAGTTACTTTTTAGGTTTGTATAATTTTCATTTAGATTTGGATATCATTTTCATTAACCACATGACAATGATTTTGAGATACAAAGACGTTATTATAAATTCAATGAAACCTTTCCATCAAAATGTGCATATGAAAATCATAACTGGCACGCAGATCGGTAGAAATGGTAAGATAAATTGGCATTCAATCAATCAATCAATCAATTTTATTTTATATAGCCCTTCTTACATCAGCTAATATCTCGAAGTGCTGTACAGAATGAGAAAGTTGCCAACTCCTCGCCTATTACCGTCAACTTCAGGAGAGTAACAGCAGAATCTGCGAAAGCCAGCAGGAGCGAGAGGAGGATGGTCAGGTTAAGGATTTTTCTTCTGGTTATCTAGATCTCTGGCTCCCTCTTGAGTCATTTGTGTGTTATTTCATGAAACAGTAAGCTTAAAGTGTCAGACAAGCTCAATGTATATAGTTGATTTTATTAAAACACTTAAGGTGTGTCTATATATGGAAAAATACACGTTTTAAAATGTTGACCGATCGATTGGTCGAAAGAACAGACTACTTTCGGTCGACAAAGATTTTTTTGGGGTCGGGGACAGCCCTAACCCTTGGGCAAAAGATGTGCTGAACATTGTATTATGTTATTCAATGTTGATAGTTCTATTTTAGTACAGAAACGGTTCTATACATGTATGCATCTCAACTCCTGTTATGAAAGGATCAAATCCCTCCCCTAGAATACTGACCTCCATCCATAGACCTAACAGAGGACTAAGAGGGCTTTTCAGTGTGTGGACCAATAGGATTTATATCTTTGAGCAGGGAATATCTCTGCTTCAGTCAGAAGCATGCATGCTATCAGCTCAAAGATAAGACTTTGATGACCTACTGAGAGAGAAGCTGGAGAGCGAGAGAGAAAGTGTAACATGGAGATGGGGAAAGTGATTACTTGACAGTGAGCTTAAATCTGGAATCCTTAATCAGGGATGCAAACCCTTCGTTTTCCGGCGATATTTGCCATTTTGATCTCAATAGGCCATCCACGTGAATCGTGTAGATCCGAAGAAAAAAGTTTGTGGCTTGGGAAGGGGTCTGTTTCTCATATCGAAATCATTGACTGAGCACAGAATTCACCCCTACATGTTATATCCTCCTGATTCCTGCTTACAAGCAAAAACTCAAAACAGGAAGTACCAGTAACGCGCTCAATACGGAAATGGTCAGATGAAGCGGATGCTAAGCTACAGGACTGTTTCGCTAGCACAGACTGGAATATGTTCCTGGATTCATCTGATGGCATTGAGGAGTTTACCATATCAGTCACCGGCTTCATTAATAAGTGCATCAATGACGTCGTCCCCACAGTGACCGTACGTACAGTGCTTTCGGAATGTATTCAGCCCCCTTGACTTTTTCCAAATGTAGTTATGTTACAGCCTTAAAAAAATAAAATCTAATCAATCTACACACAATACCCCATAATGACAAAGCAAAAACAGATATTCTGATTTTTTTGGCAAATTTATACAAAATAAAAACCGGAAATATTACATTTACATAAGTATTCAGACCCTTTACTCAGTACTTTGTTGAAGCACCTTTGGCAGCGATTACTTATTGGGTATGACGCTACAAGCTTGGCACACCTGTATTTGGGTGGTTTCTCCCATTTTTCTCTGCAGATCCTCTCAAGCTCTGTCAGGTTGGATAAGGAGCGTCGCTGCACTGCTATCTTCAGTTCTCTCCAGAGATGTTCGATCGGGTTCAAGTCCGGGCTCTGGCTGGGCCAGTCAAGAACATTCAGAGACTTGTCCCGAAGCCACTCCTGCGTTGTCTTGGCTGTGTGCTTAGACTCGTTGTCCTGTTGGAAGGTGAACCTTTGCCCCAGTCTGAGGTCCTGAGCTCTCTGGAGCAGGTTTTCATCAAGGGTCTCTGTACTTTGCTCCGTTCAACTTTCCCTCAATCCTGACTAGTCTCCCAGTCCCTGCCGCTGAAAAACATCCCCATAGCATGATGCTGCCACCACCATGCTCCACCGTAGGGATGGTGCCAGGTTTCCTCCAGACCAAGTTCAATCTTGGTTTCATCAGACCAGAGAATCTTGTTTCTCATGGTCTGAGAGTCCTTTAGGTGCCTTTTGGCAAACTCCAAGTGGGCTGTCATGTGCCTTTTACTGAGGAGTGGCTTCCGTCTGGCCACTCTACCATAAAGGCCTGATTGGTGGAGTGCTGTAGAGATGGTTGTCCTTCTGGAAGGTTCTCCCATCTCCACAGAGGAACTCTGGAGCTCGGTCAGAGTGACCATTGGGTTCTTGGTCACCTCCCTGACCAAGGCCCTTCTTCCCCGATTGCTCAGTTTGGCCGGGCGGCCAGCTCTAGGAAGAGTCTTGGTGGTTCCAAACTTGTTCCATTTAAGAATGATGTAGGCCACTGTGTTCTTGGGGACCTTCAATGCTGCATAAATGTTTTGGTACCCTTCCCCAGATCTGTGCCTCGACACAATCCTGTCTCGGAGCTCTACGGACAATTCCTTCGACCTCATGGCTTGGTTTTTGCAATGTCAACTGTGGGACCTTATATAGACAGGTGTGTGCCCTTCCAAATCATGTCCAATCAATTGAATTTACCACAGGTGGACTCCAATCAAGTTGTAGAAACATCTCAAGGATGATCAATGGAAACAGGATGCACCTGAGCTCAATTTCGAGTCTCATAGCAAAGGGTCTGAATACTTATGTAAATAAGGTATATATATTTATTATTTTGAATGCAGTGTACATATCCCAACCAGAAGCCAAGGATTACAGACAACATCCACACTGAGCTAA
Organism: Coregonus clupeaformis; assembly: GCF_020615455.1. NCBI lineage: Eukaryota > Metazoa > Chordata > Actinopteri > Salmoniformes > Salmonidae > Coregonus > Coregonus clupeaformis. The sequence continues at coordinate 50,074,438 of NC_059208.1, read as the reverse complement.
AGGCTAGAGCTGCCGATTTCAAGGAGTGGGACACTAATCCGGATGCTTATAAGACCGTTACGCCCTCTGACAAACCATCAAACAGGAAAAGCGTCAATACAGGACTAAGGTCGAATCCTACTACCTGGCTCTGACGCTCGTCGGATGTGGCAGGGCTTGCAAACTATCACAGAGTACAAAGGGAAACCCAGCCGCGAGCTGCCCAATGACGTGAGCCTACCAGACGAGCTAAATGGTTTCTCTGCTCGCTTCGATTCAAGCAAAACTGAACCATGCATGAGAGCACCAGCTGTTCTGGACGACTGTGTGATCACGCTCTCCGTAGCCGATGTGAGTAAGACCTTGTGATGTCACGAGAGGCTGTGTCCTGGAGGGACGTTACATCCCCCTGAGGTGGCTGCAAACCCAGACAGCTATGGCTCCATCTGCTGGTATGGTCGGGAACTCCACCCCTCTATGGCCAATCTTCCCACGCAGCTGAAACAAATCAGGAGCTGATGAGCTGAAGGTTTGGGGGGGTGAAGAGACACAGTCTCCAACCTGGGCTCTCTGGAGGACAAGAGTGCTGCACGTCCACTTCCATGAGGAATATAAGGATTTGGAGATACTTACCTTTGGGAAATACTCACCTTTGGATATATGCACCTGTGGAAATACGGGAGAGACATTTGGAAGGACTTTTTGCTGGGTTGGCCACTAGCTGCAACGTGGACTACAGTAAGGCTGTGGAAAAGTTATCTGAGCGAGTGAGAATTATGATTTTGGATGTGGAAGAGACATCCCTGAACTGTTAACCCTTAAAAAGCCACAAGAGAACAGAATTTTGTTATATTTTCGTTAATTTCCCAAGACCTATAATAAAATCCTTGTGTTGTTTGAACCTTGTCTCCTTGCACTACTTGAGCCATCCCGCTGAAAGCTGTGTAGCCTCTCGTGACGTCACAGATGGTGGAGAATACGGGCACGCTCAAGCGTTAATAGTGCATGTCAGAGGAGGATACCGAAGGTTTGATCACCCAGTTTTCCAAGTTGGCCGTAGGCTCCCCGCCGACTGAAATGGAGGACATATTGAAAGCCCTTGTTGCTGGCCAGCACGCCCAGATGCAAGCAAACGTGGCTCTCTTGGAGGAGCAAAAGAAAGCCAACCTTCTGAAGGCAGAGGAATTGCAGTTGCAGAGACAGAGGGTTGTCCAAAATACCCGCCCAATAAAGGCAAGTGACTTTATATCTAAGATGGGAGCTACCGATGACATTGAGGCATACCTGCATGCATTTGAGGCCACGGCCACTAGGGAAGCCTGGCCCAAGCAACAGTGGGTTGGTCTGTTAGAGAGAGAGGCAAGACTCATCCTGGGAAGGCTCCGGTGCAATCCGCCGAGTTACTCACTCCCGCCCGGGCTCTGATAGGGATGGCAGGTGTCCAGACCGACACCGAGACTGGTCCGGATACGGGAGAAGAGAACGCAGCCCAGGAAAGTGCTCCGTTCTCCAGTGAAGAAGACGTCCCAGGCACCCAAGAGCTTCCCCCTCTCACAGGCCAGTATGGTACGGCTCAATTACAAGATCCTACTCTTGCAAATGCCTTAAGAAATGTGCAGGTATTAGAAGGGGTAGTGTTAGGTGATAAGACAAACCCTACTTACCCCCATTTCGCAGTAAACCGGGGGTTAGTATATCAGATAGTCAAGAAAAATGATGAAGTGCATGAACAGCTCCTCGTGCCACAGCCCTATCGGGCCACAGTACTCAACCTAGCACACACACCCCGCTAGGGGGCCCACTTGGGGGTAGAGAAGACTAAGGAAAGAATCATGCAACGTTTCTTTTGGCCAGGAGTACACAAAGAGATAGAGAACTACTGCCGTAGTTGCCCTGAGTGTCAGCAGGTTGCGCCAAAGCCCACATATAGAAACCCGCTCATTCCCTTGCCCATTATCGAAACTCCTTTTGAGAGGATTGGATTAGACATAGTCGGGCCCCTTACCGAAAAGTTCCAGGGGACATCAATACATTCTGGTCATTCTGGACTATGCATCCCGGTACCCGGAGGCCATTCCGCTGAGGAAGGCTACATCCAGACAAATCGCCAAGGAGCTGTTCCGTCTCTCAACTAGTCTGGGAATCCCAAAAGAGATATTGACGGACCAAGGGACTCCATTCATGTCCAGGGTGATGAAAGAACTCTGTGCTTTACTGAAAATCAAACAGCTGAGAACCTCGGTCTACCACCCCCAGACAGATGGCCTAGTCGAACGTTTTAACAAAACACTAAAATCCATGCTGCGGAAAGCGGTAGGGGAAGATGGGCGCAACTGGGATCAGCTGTTACCATACATATTATTTGCGGTGAGAGAGGTACCTCAGTCTTCTACTGGTTTTTCACCCTTTGAGCTCTTGCTTTCCTACAGACCCAGAGGACTGCTCGACATCGCCAAGGAGGCCTGGGAGGAGCAGCCATGCCAACAGCGGACACTGATCGACCATGTCGGGGCTATGAGGGAGAGAATGAAGGCCATCTATCCCATGATGCGGGAACACCTGGAGGCCAGTCAGCGGCAACAGCAAGCCTCCTACAACAGATCTGCTCAACCCAGGGAGTTTAAGCCGGGCGACAGAGTGCTGGTCCTGGTGCCAACCGTGGAGTGTAAATTCCTGGCAACCTGGCAAGGACCATATGAGGTCATTGAACGCATGGGAGAAGTAAACTACAAGGTGAGGCAACCAGATAAAAGGAAAACTGAGCAGATTTATCATGTTAACCTTTTAAAGAAGTGGCACGCCAGAGAGGCGCTGTTCAGCTGTCTACCCCCCACAGAGACCAAGGAACCGGCGCGAGAAGAGGTTCAGCTGGGTCCAAATCTGTCCCCACATCAACGACAGATGGCCCTGGAACTCGTGGAGCAGAACCAGGATGTCTTCTCCTCCCTTCCCGGTCACACAGAGGTGGTCCAACATGAGATCCGCACCATGCCTGGCCGAACGGTAAACCAGCGCCCGCACCGCGTGCCAGAGGCTCGTAAAGTGGTTATACAGAAGGAGGTAAGGAAGATGCGGGAGTTGGGAGTAATCGAAGAGTCCCACAGTGCCTGGGCAAGTCCCATCGTACTAGTTCCCAAGCCAGACGGTTCAGTACGATTTTGTAATGACTATCGAAAGTTGAATGAAGTGTCTGAATTTGATGCATACCCAATGCCTCGTGTCGATGATTTAATAGACTCCTTGGGGCATGCTCGTTTCCTAACCACTCTTGATCTCACAAAAGGCTACTGGCAGGTGCCCTGACCCCGGCGTCTAAGGAGAAGACAGCCTTTGCCACCCCGGGAGGGGCTCTACCAGTATACCCGACTTCCGTTTGGTCTCCACGGGGCACCTGCCACGTTCCAACGCCTGATGGATCGAGTCCTTGCGCCCCCACAAGAGGTACGCAGCGGCTTATTTGGATGATGTTGTTATACAAAGTCCGGATTGGGCCAGCCACCTACCCCGGGTACAAGCGGTGCTGGATTCGCTCAGGGAAGCAGGGCTCACGGCAAACCCGAAGAAGTGCAAGCTGGCCTTCAGTGAGACAAACTACCTGGGGTACACCATTGGGCGGGGGTTGGTCAAACCACAGGAAGCCAAACTGCGGGCCATACAGGACTGGCCGCAGCCCATCACCAAGAAGCAAGTAAGGTCATTTTTGGGCCTCGCTGGCTACTATAGACGCTTTATTGCAGATTTTGCTACCATAGCTGCACCGTTGACGGAGCTGACGACCAAACGCCACTCACGAATGGTGAAGTGGAACCCTGCGGCGGAGGCGGCTTTCCTCAACCTGAAGCGAGCACTCTGCTCCAGTCCAATCCTGGTGGCACCAGACTTCAAGAAGGAATTCATTGTCCAAGCGGATGCTTCGGAGGTGGGTCTGGGTGCTGTCCTCACCCAGGCACATGACGGTGAAGAACATCCCATTCTCTACCTAAGCAGAAAGTTACTTCCAAGAGAGAAGAACTATTCAACGGTGGAGAAAGAATGTCTGGCTGTAGTCTGGGCCCTGGAGTCCCTCTCGGTTCTATCTCCTGGGCCGACGTTTCATGGTGGTATCTGATCACGTCCCTCTGCAGTGGATGGCCAAGAACAAGGAATCAAACAGTAGAGTAACCAGATGGTTTTTGAGCTTGCAACCGTTTAACTTTTCTGTTGTCCACAGGGCTGGCAAGCACCACGGCAATGCGGACGCCCTCTCCCGGCGTGATGCCTTCTTCGCTGCCTTTACCCCGACGAGGACGTCGGTCCCGAGGAGGGGGATGTGTGATGTCACGAGAGGCTGTGTCCTGGAGGGACGTTACATCCCCCTGAGGTGGCTGCAAACCCAGACAGCTATGGCTCCATCTGCTGGTATGGTCGGGAACTCCACCCCTCTATGGCCAATCTTCCCACGCAGCTGAAACAAATCAGGAGCTGATGAGCTGAAGGTTTGGGGGTGAAGAGACACAGTCTCCAACCTGGGCTCTCTGGAGGACAAGAGTGCTGCACGTCCACTTCCATGAGGAATATAAGGATTTGGAGATACTTACCTTTGGGAAATACTCACCTTTGGATATATGCACCTGTGGAAATACGGAGAGACATTTGGAAGGACTTTTTGCTGGGTTGGCCACTAGCTGCAACGTGGACTACAGTAAGGCTGTGGAAAAGTTATCTGAGCGAGTGAGAATTATGATTTTGGATGTGGAAGAGACATCCCTGAACTGTTAACCCTTAAAAAGCCACAAGAGAACAGAATTTTGTTATATTTTCGTTAATTTCCCAAGACCTATAATAAAACCCCTCTCCATCTCTCCATCTCTCCATTCCCCTCTCTCTATCTCTCCTCCTCTCTCCATCGCTCCATCCCCCTCTCGCTATATCCCCCTATCTTGATCTCTCTATCACTCCATCCCTCTCTATCCCCCTCTCGTTCTCCCTCTCAGTCGCTCCTTGAGGCCCACGACATGGTAGCCTCTAAGAGCTATGAGGCCGTGCCCCCAGCTGAGCTGTCTAATGAGGCGCTGGTGAACAGTTCTCTGATGCAGGCCGATGCTGTACGCATGATCGGCATCCGCAAGAAGGCTGGAGAACCACTGGTGAGCGAGTGAGTGTGGGAGAGATCGAGAGGGAGAGAGATGGAGAGTTTGTGTGTGCGTTTCTGCATCTCTGCAATGATTTCATTGACCATCTATCTGTTCCTTCCCTCTCTCAGGGAGTGACGTTCAGAGTGGAGAAGGAGGAGCTGGTCATCGCTAGGATCCTCCACGGAGGGATGATTGACAGGCAGGGTCTGCTGCACGTGGGTGACATCATAAAGGAAGTGAATGGGCGGGACGTAGGGAACAACCCCACTGAGCTGCAGGAGATGCTGAAGGACTGCAGCGGAGGAATCACTCTGAAGATACTGCCTAGTTATAGAGATGCACCCGCCCCACCACAGGTACACACACAGCACATGCAGGAACACACATGGACGCACACATGTGCCCTCACACACTCAAGGATTCATTCTCTCTCTCTCTCTCTCTCTCTCTCTCTCTCTCTCTCTCTCTCTCTCTCTCTCTCTCTCTCTCTCTCTCTCTCTCTCTCTCTCTCTCTCTCTCTCTCTCTCTCTCTCTCTCTCTCTCTCTCTCTCTCTCTCTCTCTCTCTCTCTCTCTCTCTCTCTCTCTCTCTCTCTCGTCACATACATCACTTAAACAGCCACATGGATGCATACAATCACGCAGGTCCACACACACTCACAGCTTTCTCCTATTTGGCTGTGTAAAAGCTGCAGATGTTTGGTGGTGGTGGGAGACTGGTGGTGAAGTGAGTCCTGGGGCTGTCCCAAAATGCCCTGCTCTGGAATCTGAACCCTGGCTGAGAGCCCTGTTAATAACACTCCACATGATATCTGGGCCAGGGAGACACACACACACACAACATTGAACACGTAGACACATGCCGGCATGCACGTAGACCCAGACACACAGAAAAACACACACACATACAGACACACAACCATGAAACAGTTACTGTACTCTGGCATGCATGCTCACACACACATATGCACTGTACACACACGTCTATCCTGACACCTGCTCTACAAGTAGCGCAAACAAGCACACACACCAACGGACACACACACACACACCCATGCATGCATGCTCTTACTGAACAGACACACACCCACACTGTACATACTCACACACATCCAGTCCGGATCTTGTTTTAGTGTTTCTGTCTGGCTGCCAGTGTAAGATGACAGTGCCCAGACCACGCACCTCTCTTGGCAAATACCTCTGTTGGCATGATGTGAACGCCTGTGATCTGTCCTGCACTAGATATCTCATATGGTGTGTGTGTGTGTACAGTATAAACATGCACTTAGTGCTGCTTTAAACCCAAACTTCACTCTTATCTCTAACACTTCAAAACACTAATCCTTCTACTAACCTTATCTACCTAGCTGTTGTGTATAGAGAAAGACTAGATTGACTGTATATAGTTATAGTTTGGTTGTAGAAGCATTACATTTTAGTCATTTAGCAGATGCTCTTATCCAGAGTGACTTACAGTTAGTGAGTGCATACAGTATTTTTTATACTGGCCCCCCGTGGGAATCGAACCCACAACCCTGGCGTTGCAAACGCCATGCTCTACCAACTGAGCTACATCCCTGCACCATTGAAGCACCATTGATTAACATCAAACCTCCCTTTTCTCAGGTGTACGTGCAACCACACTTTGACTACGATCCAGCAAATGACCATCTGATCCCATGCCGAGAGGCGGGGATTGGCTTCAAGAGGGGGGACCTCCTTCAGATCGTCAACAGGGAGGACCCCAACTGGTGGCAGGTGATGATGGTGGTGATCCTCAACAACAACAATAAATAGTTTTTTTTGTACTGGTTTCTACTGGTTTGTAACTTCTTCTGGTCTCTACTGGTTTATACTGGTCTCTACAGATTTTACTGGTTTCTACTGGTTGGGTGTGACAATTGTTCTGATGTCTGGTGTGCTCTCCTGTGCTAGGCATGTCATGTGGTTGGTGGAGCCACTGGACTGATCCCCAGTCAGTTCCTGGAGGAGAAGAGGAAAGCCTTCGTCCCACGAGACTTTGACGGCTCAGGTACAGCTTGACTTTGCCTCCTAGCTTCATTCTCAGCTAGATGAGCTTACATTTACATTTACATTTTAGTCATTTAGCAGACGCTCTTATCCAGAGCGACTTACAGGAGCAATTAGGGTTAAGTGCCTTGCTCAAGGGCACATTTACGTCATTTAGCAGACGCTCTCATCCAGAGCGACTCACAAATTGGTGCATTCACCCTATAGCCAGTGGGATAACCACTTTACAATTTTGGGGGGTAGAAGGATTACTTTATCCTATCCCAGGTATTCCTTAAAGAGGTGGGGTTTCAAATGTCTCCGGAAGGTGGTGAGTGACTCCGCTGTCCTGGCGTCGTGAGGGAGCTTGTTCCACCATTGGGGTGCCAGAGCAGCGAACAGTTTTGACTGGGCTGAGCGGGAACTATGCTTCCGCAGAGGAAGGGAGCCAGCAGGCCAGAGGTGGATGAACGCAATGCCCTCGTTTGGGTGTAGGGACTGATCAGAGCCCGAAGGTACAGAGGTGCCGTTCCCCTCACTGCTCCATAGGCAAGCACCATGGTCTTGTAACGGATGCGAGCTTCAACTGGAAGCCAGTGGAGTGTGCGGAGGAGGGGGTGACGTGAGAGAACTTGGGAAGGTTGAACACCAGACGGGCTGCGGCGTTCTGGATGAGTTGTAGGGGTTTAATGGCACAGGCAGGGAGGCCAGCCAACAGCGAGTTGCAGTAATCCAGACGGGAGATGACAAGTGCCTGGATTAGGACCTGTGCCGCTTCCTGTGTAAGGCAGGGTCGTACTCTCCGAATGTTGTAGAGCATGAACCTGCAGGAGCGGGTCACCGCTTTGATGTTAGCGGAGAACGACAGGGTGTTGTCCAGGGTCACGCCAAGGCTCTTCGCACTCTGGGAGGAGGACACAACGGAGTTGTCAACCGTGATGGCGAGATCATGGAACGGGCAGTCCTTCCCCGGGAGGAAGAGCAGCTCCGTCTTGCCAGGGTTCAGCTTGAGGTGGTGATCCGTCATCCATACTGATATGTCTGCCAGACATGCAGAGATGCGATTCGCCACCTGGTTATCAGAAGGGGGAAAGGAGAAGATTAGTTGTGTATCGTCAGCGTAGCAATGATAGGAGAGGCCATGTGAGGATATGACAGAGCCAAGTGACTTGGTGTATAGGAGAAAAGGAGAGGGCCTAGAACTGAGCCCTGGGGGACACCAGTGGTGAGAGCACGTGGTGCGGAGACAGCTTCTCGCCACGCCACTTGGTAGGAGCGACCGGTCAGGTAGGACGCAATCCAGGAGTGAGCCGCGCCGGAGATGCCCAGCTCGGAGAGGGTGGAGAGGAGGATCTGATGGTTCACAGTATCAAAGGCAGCAGACAGGTCTAGAAGGACAAGAGCAGAGGAGAGAGAGTTAGCTTTAGCAGTGCGGAGAGCCTCCGTGACACAGAGAAGAGCAGTCTCAGTTGAATGACCAGTCCTGAAACCTGACTGGTTTGGATCAAGAAGGTCATTCTGAGAGAGATAGCAAGAGAGTTGGCTAAAGACGGCACGCTCAATAGTTTTGGAAAGAAAAGAAAGAAGGGATACTGGTCTGTAGTTGTTGACATCAGTGGGATCGAGTGTTGGTTTTTTGAGAAGGGGAGCAACTCTCGCTCTCTTGAAGACGGAAGGGACATGGCCAGCGGTCAAGGATGAGTTGATCAGCGAGGTGAGGTAGGGGAGAAGGTCACCGGAGATGGTCTGGAGAAGAGAGGAGGGGATGGGGTCAAGCGGGCAGGTTGTTGGGCGGCCTGCAGTCACAAGTCGCAGGATTTTATCTGGAGAGAGAGGGAGAAAGAAGTCAAAGCATAGGGTAGGGCAGTGTGAGTAGGACCAGCAGTGTCATTAGACTTAACAAACGAGGATCGGATGTCGTCAACCTTCTTTTCAAAGTGGTTGACGAAGTCATCCACAGAGAGAGAGGGGGGGGGAGGGGGGAGGATTCAGGAGGGAGGAAAATGTGGCAAAAGAGCTTCCTAGGGTTAGAGGCAGATGCTTTGAATTTAGAGTGGTAGAAAGTGGCCTTAGCAGCAGAAACAGATGAAGAAAATGTAGAGAGGAGGGAGTGAAAAGATGCCAGGTCGGCAGGGAGTTTAGTTTTCTTCCATTTCCGCTCCGCTGCCCGGAGCTCTGTTCTGTGAGCTCGCAATGAGTCATCGAGCCACGGAGCTGGAGGGGAGGACCGAGCCGGCCGGGAGGATAGGGGACACAGAGAGTCAAAGGATGCAGAAAGGGAGGAGAGGAGGGTTGAGGAGGCAGAATCAGGAGATTGGAGGGAGAAGGATTGAGCAGAGGGAAGAGATGATAGGATGGAAGTTGAGAGAGAGAGCGAAGGTTGCGGCGGCGCATTACCATCTGTGTAGGGGCAGAGTGAGTAGTGTTGGAGGAGAGCGAGAGAGAAAAGGAAACAAAGTAGTGGTCGGAGACATGGAGGGGAGTTGCAGTGAGATTAGTAGAAGAGCAGCATCTAGTAAAGATGAGGTCAAGCGTATTGCCTGCCTTGTGAGTAGGGGGGGACGGTGAGAGGGTGAGGTCAAAAGAGGAGAGGAGTGGAAAGAAGGAGGCAGAGAGAAATGAGTCAAATGTGGACATAGGGAGGTTGAAATCCCCCAAAACTGTGAGGGGTGAGCCATCCTCAGGAAAGGAATTTATCAAGGCGTCAAGCTCATTGATGAACTCTCCAAGGGAACCTGGAGGGCGATAGATGACAAGGATATTAAGCTTAAATGGGCTAGTGACTGTGACAGCATGGAATTCAAATGAGGAGATAGACAGGTGGGTTAGGGGAAAAATTGAGAATGTCCACTTGGGAGAGATGAGGATTCCTGTGCCACCACCCCTCTGACCAGATGCTCTCGGGGTATGCGAGAACACATGGTCAGACGAGGAGAGAGCAGTAGGAGTAGCAGTGTTTTCAGTGGTAATCCATGTTTCCGTCAGCGCCAGGAAGTCGAGGGACTGGAGGTTAGCATAGGCTGGGATGAAGTCAGCTTTGTTGGCAGCAGAACGGCAGTTCCAGAGGCTGCCTGAGACCTGGAACTCCAGGTGTGGGGTGCGTGCAGGGACCACCAGGTTAGAGAGGCAGCAGCCACGCGGTGTGAGGCGTTTGTGTAGCCTGTGCAGAGAGGAGAGAACAGGGATAGGCAGAGGCATAGTTGACAGGCTGTAGCAAATGGCTACAATAATGCAGAGGAGATCGGAATGAAATGAACTAAACATCTGGAAGAGGAGAGAGCAGGGCCTCCCTCACCAAAACTTCCACCTCAGAAACTATAATTGTTTCACTGAACCACCCGAGCAAAAAAACTCTCCCAACTTCCACCTTTAGAAATCAGAATTGTTGTGAACCACAGCGGTTCAATGTTTAAAGGAGTAGACTCAACCCACTTTATTCAGCTAGCTAACTATGACACCATAGCTAACTAGCATGCTAGCATCCAATAACACACAGTTTAGCACCAACACTTGGTCACAACAAACCACCAATAGTGTGTTAACACACTAAGCAGATAATTTGTGTCCGTGTCTAGTTCCTTTCATAACGCAGCAATAATTAAACGTTGGCTAGCTTAGCACAAATATATTGTATTTAGCTGCCACAGTACAGCACACAATGGCTACTGTGTTGACTCTGTTCGAAAAACGGCTAGCTAGCTAGCTTCGTGCTACACCGAAGACAATGCCAACCTACAGTAACTACCCACAACAGCCCACGATGCCTAACTATGACACCATAGCTAACTAGCATGCTAGCATCCAATAACACACAGTTTAGCACCAATACTTGGTTACAACAGACTACCAATAGTGTGTTAACACACTAAACAGATCATTCGTGTCCGTGTCTAGTTCCTTTCATAACGCAGCAATAATTAAACGTTGGCTAGCTAGCATAAGTATATTGTATTTAGCTACTACAGTACAGTTAGCTGGTCGTGTTAGCTAGCTAGCAATGGCCACTGTGTTGACTTTGTTTGAAGAACGGCTAGCTAGCTAGCTTCGTGCTACACCGAAGACAATGCCAACCTACAGTAACTACCCACAACAGCCCACGATGCCTAACTATGACGCCATAGCTAACTAGCATGCTAGCATCCAATAACACCCAGTTTAGCACCAATACTTGGTTACAACAAACTACCAATAGTGTGTTAACACACTAAACAGATAATTTGTGTCCGTGTCTAGTTCCTTTCATAACGCAGCAAAAATTAAACGTTGGCTAGCTAGCACACTAACATTGGAAACAACTCTCCACCGTTGTTAAACGTTACCGGTAGCTACCCGCTAGCTAGCTAGCCTCGTGCTTTCTCCGGGCTCCGCCGTAAACAATACTTACCTACAATAATTACCTACGGAAACCTACAATAACTACCTAAATAAACTACCTACAATACATAACTACAACTACCTACCTACGATCAAATGCATGGTTTAAGCTTTACTCAACACCATATAAGAAGCCAAGCTTACCTCAAGCTTACCTCCTGCTAGAGAAAACACAACCTCTCCCGACCACAGCCTGCCTTGCCTGAGCTGACTGGCAACTGTGTGTGGATCTTTTACATAATGTAGCCAATGACTGCTTGGATTTGAATCAGTGGAGAGCACTTACTTTGAATTGTTTAGTTGGTCTGCCACTGTGAGGTAGCCTTGCCTGCCAGGCTGAGGTCAATGAGGTCATGAGATAATTACTCAGTAACGCTCCATAGAATGGGTTATGGTGCCCCCTTCTGGCCTTCAGATGCAAAGACAGATAGGAAAGATACTTGCACCTATATTGATGTGTGAATTGATATGTGTATTGATGTGTGATTATGTGTGTTTTTGTGTGCAACAGGGATCCTGTGCGGTACGATAACTGGAAAGAAGAAGAAAAAGATGATGTACCTAACAGCCAAGAACGCAGGTGAGCATTCATACTCGTCTCTCATTGACTGATTCTGTCATGGCTCATTCTTCTAATTGGTTTTGTGCTGGGGCTTCCTGACTGTGTAGTTCCCCATTTACTAATCTGCATTTTACGTTTCCTATTTCCTTATTTTATTGACTGACACCACTACATTCTCCTCTGTGATTGGCTAACTCTTGTGTGTTCCTCTCTGTGATTGGCTGAGGGCAGAGTTTGACAGGCACGAGCTGCAGATCTATGAGGAGGTGGCCAAGATGCCCCCGTTCCAGAGGAAGACTCTGGTTCTGATTGGAGCCCAGGGGGTGGGCCGCCGCAGCCTCAAGAACCGACTGGTGGTCCTCAACCCAACATGCTTCGGAACCACCATCCCTTGTGAGTCAAGAACCCATACCGTTCTAATTCTATGCTAGAACCCCCCTCCAGAACCTAATGGACCACTGTACTCTCAGGACACTGTCAGAACAGACAGAAACCCTGGAGAACATTTCATTTGGCTGCTTTAAGTTAGCCTGTCTCGTGATCTTCCCCGTTGCTCCACTGTTCTTCTCGCATTCATGTTCATTCTCTCTCCATCTCTCTCCCACCTCCCTTTCGATTCTCTCAAACGCCTTTTCTCTTCTTGCCCCACCTCCCCCCTGCCTTCCTCCCTCTCTCTCTCTTCTTGTCTCTCCTCTCCTCCCTCCCTCAGTCACCTCCCGGCGTCCCCGTGACGATGAGCTGGACGGTAAGTCGTATCGGTTTGTGACGCGGACGGAGATGGAGGCGGACGTGAAGGCGGGCGGCTACCTGGAGCACGGGGAGTACGACGGGAACCTCTACGGAACCAAGATGGACTCCATCCACGAGGTGGTGGACACGGGCCGCACCTGCATCCTGGACGTCAACCCACAGGTCACAATCAAATCAAATCAAACTTTATTTAAAGTGCATTTAAAAAGCCCAAAACATAGTTTTACTGTAAAAAGACTGTATAATCCTACTATGAGATACTGTACATGGTCTGGCTGTCTCTGTCTGTATGTATGTATGTATGTATGTATGTATGTATGTCTGTGGATATCTTTATCATCTTTAGCTGGTTCACTGACCCTCTGTCTGGACTGTAGGCTCTGAAGGTACTAAAGACAGCAGAGTTCATGCCGTATGTGGTGTTCATCGCAGCACCAGAGTTTGAGACGCTCAAGGCCATGCACAAAGCTACGGTGGATGCTGGAATCACCACCAAACAACTCACGGTCAGAACCTTTTCCTGGGCATAGACACTGAGCCACTTATTCCCAGAGTATTTTCACGTTGTTTTCTGGTATCCTTGCATTGTTATGTGATTTTAGGGCGTTATGTTGTTTTTTATGGAACATTCTCTCGCTAGAACACATAGTGTACTGTGCTTGTTATCCACTGCTTCTCAGGAAGATGCACACACCAAGAGAGAGACACACACACACACACACACACACTCACCCTCTTGTCTCTGTCCCTGTCAGGATGTGGATCTGAGGAAGACTGTTGATGAGAGTGCTCGTATCCAGAGGACCTACAACCACTACTTCGACCTCACCATCACCAACGACAACCTGGACCGCGCCTTTGAGACGCTACAGGCTGCCGTCGACAAACTCTGCTCCGAACCACAGTGGGTCCCTGTCAACTGGGTCTACTGAACCCCAACCGGACACTGTCTGACCGGTCAACTTGACCGTGCATGTGTTCGACCACAGAGACAGGGGAAAGAAAAGGAGAAAGGGACTTTGATGGGAAAAACCAAACCAACCGCCTCATCCCTCCTCCTCTCTCCCTTTGTCCTGCACACAATGCAAATCTTTTCTACTCGAAACTCAAAGGGAAATAGTTCTTATTTATTTTAATATTTGTAACTTTTTACGAAATATCTTTCTATTCATACCAACGTGGAATTCAGAAACATTCAAAAAAGAAACATCAAGGCCATATTTATTTGTTGTTGTGTTAGTTTTTTGTAGTTGTTCCTCTGAGAACGGATGTTTTTTTTCTTCTCCGAGGACCGCTCTAGAAATAGTTTTTATTATTGTTATATCAACACAGGTCAAGAAGGAAGATGACACTATGGAATATTCCAGAACTCTGAGCAGTGTTGCCAAGGAAACCTGTTTACGGCACGCGTTATTGCCATGACAACTAGCGTGTCTCAGTCCAAATCCTGTGAAGCCCCCTCTTGTGATTGTCATAGGACCTCCCACCCCCCCTCCAAAGAAAATCCCCTACAGTGACCTGTAGTATGTACTGTAGCTGGCTACCCCTTGATCTGTTTGTGTTTACCTCTTTAGAATTATGACTTAAGCAACAATTCACTTGTTGTCTGAATATCTATCCCTCACACATCCTACAAAGACAATGAAGGAAAAAAGCTTTACATTGTAGTATTGAAGATCAGGATCAAAACACTGTGTCTGTGTTTCACTCACTTTGAGTTGTCTGTGCTTTTATTTTATTACCGTATGATTCACTGTCTTTGGTTGCTATGATGATCTTTTTAGCTTAGTGACATTTGTCTCCCATGATCCTTTGCTTTGTGTTGTTGTTTTCTAATATTGAACAAATACTACATCCTGTTTTGAAGCGTTCTGTCTGTGTTGTGTCGACAGCATGACCATCAGAATACCACTCACCATCTACCCTAATCTGCATGTAAGGTGATTATTGTTGTTTTTTAATCTGTGGCTATCGCACAGTCCTCTCCTCCAGTATCACAAAGCTCCAAAGCCCTCCTGTGCTGTAACCTAAATACTACATTCTGACTGTTTCCTGTGGTCACTCTGAAAGATGTCCCAACTCGTGACCAATAACATACATCTCTAATAGTAATACATTGTTACAATAAATTAACTGAAATTGAGCTAGAAAGTTGTCCTTTTTTGTTTTGGGTGATGGCTATGTTTAGTTTATATTTAGTGCGGTAATATTTAAAGCCATTCAGAGACAATGGATGGTTCATAAATATACAGTATATGTTATTAAAAATACACAGCATGCATAGTTTTGTGGCAGCATTGCAACTATGTAGAATTGTGAAATGACAGAATGCACAATATTTATATACTACTGAAAAGCATGATAATCTAACACATAGCAATATGCTAATGACTTGATGTTTAACAGAGGGGATACGTCTACATACAGTACATACTCATTCTGACAAAGCCATACCACTACATCTAACAGTACCAGCAACTGGGATGACTCACTAGAAATCAGTAGAAATCTATAATATGAGTCCATAATCTCACAAGTTTTACTTATTGTCTGTATATAGTGGTATATTCATAAACTTAATAAACATTTCATTTAAGCAACATGATATATTAAAATAAGCAAATTCATTTCTCTTTTGGAATAAAAAAATATTCTGTATACATGTTTTATCTGTATGAGCATGCAGAAAGAACGTAAAGCTTATTTTGAAATAATAGGGTGTAAGAGCAGCATTTTAGTGCATTGAGATTGAGAAGTCTGCTTGTCCAGCTTTTGAAAAGTGTTTGAGAACAGAAGTCTTACTTCACATTCTGGAGTGGATTGTTTTACGGCTAATCAAAAAAAGTATATGGTTTCATTGAGAATTAGTAAACATTTGTAAGTGCCACCAAATATACATAATTCATTGAGTGCATATAGGGAAAACACACAAGTGAAACACTGGAGTTTCACACAAAATGTCATATATTTTAAACATACCCATCCATCCATACACACACCCTACCCCTTCCCAGTGTACAGAGATGTCAGTCCTTGCACAGCGATGCACATGACCAATGGAAACACTCCTGGCATTTTTCCGGTCTCCGCCCAAAGCCTGTCAGTCTCTCTCCGCAGCATCACATTGGATGAGAGGAGGAGCTGCTCTGCCCATTTGAATGCCCCCTTGTCCTGCAAGGGGTGGGGCAGTGACTCAAGGGGGAGGGACTGACCGTTTACCTTTAGCTTGATCACCTGTGGGACAGACAACAAGTAAGGTACAGGGCAAAGTCTACAGTAGAATTCATCATGACCACTGTCTGGGTATAACATAGTTCTAAACTAATAATGGATCAGAGTATACATATCAAAGTATTTTATTTGTGATAGAGTTGTTTAGTTTATATGAATTAAAGGAGTCGTGAATCGTAAAATAATATAAAGTGACTGGGGAATTGTATAGTGAATTGAATCAGACTGACCATAGTGTTGAGGGCTTCAGTAGTGAATGATGAGTCGTGTAAAGTGACTGGTGAATTGAATCAGACTGACCATAGTGTTGAGGGCTTCAGTAGTGAATGATGAGTCGTGTAAAGTGACTGGTGAATTGAATCAGACTGACCATAGTGTTGAGGGCTTCAGTAGTGAATGATGAGTCGTGTAAAGTGACTGGTGAATTGAATCAGACTGACCATAGTGTTGAGGGCTTCAGTAGTGAATGATGAGTCGTGTAAAGTGACTGGTGAATTGAATCAGACTGACCATAGTGTTGAGGGCTTCAGTAGTGAATGATGAGTCGTGTAAAGTGACTGGTGAATTGAATCAGACTGACCAGAGTGTTGAGGGCTTCTATGACATCAGGGCTAGATTCTCCCAGCAGAGTCAGAGCAGCATCAGGCAACGCTACAGAAACACAAAACACAGGGGTTAGAGAATGCAACACACACATATATACATATACAGTGGGGAAATAAAGTATTTAGTCAGCCACCAATTGTGCAAGTTCTCCCACTTAAAAAGATGAGAGAGGCCTGTAATTTTCATCATAGGTACACGTCAACTATGACAGACAAATTGAGAAAAAATTTCTCCAGAAAATCACATTGTAGGATTTTTTATGAATTTATTTGCAAATTATGGTGGAAAATAAGTATTTGGTCACCTACAAACAAGCAAGATTTCTGGCTCTCACAGACCTGTAACTTCTTCTTTAAGAGGCTCCTCTGTCCTCCACTCGTTACCTGTATTAATGGCACCTTTTTGAACTTGTTATCAGTATAAAAGACACCTGTCAACAACCTCAAACAGTCACACTCCAAACTCCACTATGGCCAAGACCAAAGAGCTGTCAAAGGACACCAGAAACAAAATTGTAGACCTGCACCAGGCTGGGAAGACTGAATCTGCAATAGGTAAGCAGCTTGGTTTGAAGAAATCAACTGTGGGAGCAATTATTAGGAAATGGAAGACATACAAGACCACTGATAATCTCCCTCGATCTGGGGCTCCACGCAAGATCTCACCCCGTGGGGTCAAAATGATCACAAGAACGGTGAACAAAAATCCCAGAACCACACGGGGGGACCTAGTGAATGACCTGCAGAGAGCTGGGACCAAAGTAACAAAGCCTACCATCAGTAACACACTACGCCGCCAGGGACTCAAATCCTGCAGTGCCAGACGTGTCCCCCTGCTTAAGCCAGTACATGTCCAGGCCCCTCTGAAGTTTGCTAGAGTGCATTTGGATGATCCAGAAGAGGATTGGGAGAATGTCATATGGTCAGATGAAACCAAAATAGAACTTTTTGGTAAAAACTCAACTCGTCGTGTTTGGAGGACAAAGAATGCTGAGTTGCTTCCAAAGAACACCATACCTACTGTGAAGCATGGGGGTGGAAACATCATGCTTTGGGGCTGTTTTTCTGCAAAGGGACCAGGACGACTGATCCGTGTAAAGGAAAGAATTCATGGGGCCAGGTATTGTGAGATTTTTTGTGAAAACCTCCTTCCATCAGCAAGGGCATTGAAGATGAAACGTGGCTGGGTCTTTCAGCATGACAATGACAATGATCCCAAACACACCGCCCTGGCAACGAAGGAGTGGCTTCGTAAGAAGCATTTCAAGGTCCTGGAGTGGCCTAGCCAGTCTCCAGATCTCAACCCCATAGAAAATCTTTGGAGGGAGTTGAAAGTCCGTGTTGCCCAGTGACAGCCCCAAAACGTCACTGCTCTAGAGGAGATCTGCATGGAGGAATGGGCCAAAATACCAGCAACAGTGTGTGAAAACCTTGTGAAGACTTACAGAACACGTTTGACCTGTGTCATTGCCAACAAAGGGTATAAAACAAAGTATTGAGAAACGTTTGTTATTGACCAAATACTTATTTTCCACCATAATCTTCAAATAAATTCATTAAAAATCCTACAATGTGATTTTCGCGATTTTTTTTCCTCATTTTGTCTGTCATAGTTGACGTGTACCTATGATGAAAATTACAGGCCTCTCTCATCTTTTTAAGTGGGAGAACTTGCACAATTGGTGGCTGACTAAATACTTTTTTTCCCCACTGTACACACACACACACACACACACACACACACACTCTCACCCTCCAAGGCGCTGACCAGCAGGTGAGTGGCAGTCAGGTGGAGGGGGGTGGATGCTCCATCAGCCTGTATCTGATTTGTTGGGCCTTTCTGGACCAGGTCCAATAGGGTGGAGACAGATTTGTTCTGAGAAACAGACAACTCCTTTACCTCTGTAGGGTCAAGGTCCTTACCTCTACACCAGACCTCCAACTGAGAAAGAGAGAGAGAGAGAGAGAGAGGAGGGAGAGAGAGAGAGAAAGAGAGAGATGGAATGTTTACTGTTATTTTTTATTGTTCATTTAACTTTAGTTTATTATCTATTTCACTTGCTTTGGCAATGTAAACATGTTTCCCATGCCAATAAAGCCCTTTGAATTGAATTGAGAGAGAGACAGAGACAGGGACAGAGAGAGAGAGAGAGAGAGAGAGAGAGAGAGAGAGATAAAGACAGAGAGATGAAAATGTAATTATATCCAATTCATACTGTGACAGATATGACTGTGTCTGGTCTAAAAAGTCCACAAAACAATGCCATCAGACAAGGGTTGCATCCCAAATGGCACCCTATTCCCTTATAGTGCACTACTTTTGGCCCTGGCCACACTAACCGTGTGTTCCAGAACCGTGAGTGTGGTTCTGTCCACTAGAACCTCACGGAGCCTCTGGAACAGAGTGGACCGGGTCGACTCTGGGAGAACCGCTAACTGACGTAGATAGACCTCCAAGTCCTGCAAGTCTGTAGAGGAGAGGGAGATAAATAACCAATCAGAGCTTGCCTCTTAGGCTCACTTTTCTCATGACACATCATTGACAATATGACGAATAGACCGCGATATGATGCTAACAGAGAAATTCCTCTCAGTCTGTTTCTGTGTGTGAAAATTTCATCAACGTCATTTAAAATGATTACGTTAAATGTTTTTATCCAAAGTAAGGCAAACTCAGCACTGCACTTCCTCTCTCAGTATCATTCATTTGATGAAAAGAGGAAGACACTACCCTCGATTTCTTCTGTAGAATAGCTGTCTAGAGATTTCAATTCCTGTTTTATACATAGGGCATATTGACACACTATCACACACTGACATGTTGGTCAAATCAACTGCTGTATATCTCAACATCAACAAAAAAGGGAACTAAATGATCAACTGACATACCCGGATCAACAATAAATGAATGAATGAATGAATGAATGAATGAATGAATGAAACACACACAAACACACATACTTTTCTGCAATGCGCTGAGTGGTGCTCCTTCAGGAATCTCCTTCTCCGTCCACTCCTGCCCGTCCACAACACACAGGGTATCAAAGGAATCCTGGGATGGCGAGGTCCTCCCAGAGCCTGCCTCGAATCCTCCAAGAGTACCATGCTGTAGACACAGCTCTGAGAGAGAAGGAGAGAGAGAGAGAGAGAGAGAAGGAGAGAGAAAGAGAGAGAGAGAGAGAGAGAGAGAGGGAGTAAGAGAGAGAAAGAGCGAGAAAGAGAGCGAGCGTGAGAAAGAGAGCGAGAGAGAGGGAAAGAGAGGGAATGAGAGAGAGAGAATAAGTAATTTACCTTGTAGAATTGCAACGTAATAGTATCTAGTGGGTGGCACACTCACTCACTCACCATAGTGTCCGTCTTTCCTGACCTCTAGCTCTATGAGGCTGTAGGCGATGACAGTGAGAGGCGGAATCTCCAAGGAAACGTCACTGTCCATCTCTATACTGCTATTCTCCTGCACACACACCTGATATACACACATATAATAACATTTAATAACATGTAACACACACCTGGCATGACACACAAACAAAACAAATATATACTCAATAACACATAGAAAACACGTGTAATAACACAACACACACCTAGTACAATTAACGACATGTTAAAACATGTAATAACACAAATCACACTTCCCAGTCTCTCTCTCTCTTTATCCATCTCTCTCTCTCTCTCCCCCCATCTCTATCTCTCCGTCTCTCTCTCTCACAATCTCTCCGTCTCTCTCTTCCTCTCGTTCTCACTCCATCTCTCCTTTTCTCTCACCCCCAACCCACCTTTACAGAGTGTGTCCCCAGTTTGCCCAGTAGTCCCAGAACCCCCTGGCAGGTGCCCTGCTCCTGGACCTGTTCTGAGATGGAGCAGGGGGTGGTGGTCAGGATCCTCTCCTTCAACACAGCAAACACCTCCGCACGCTTCTGACACTGCTGCACCAGCACATGCTGCATGTCCACCATCCTACACACAGAGATGTGGGGAAGGAGGTTAAAGAGGTGTAGAAGGATGAGGAGAGGTTTGGAGACAACCTGAGTGGGAAGCTGGACGCCAAGTCTGGGAACATCAGTGTCAATGTGGAGGGGCGGGGCTCCTCCAAGCTCCAATTATCATTCAGAAAGCTGAAGAAGCTACTGCTGGCCTCCAATGACAGGTACTGTACTGCACATAGACATAGATGAATACACAGACTGTATAAAATAAATAATACAAATACTGAGCTGTATCGTATTCTGCCATGTAGGGCCGTGCACACACCTTTCAGTGGGCAGGTGCTCAGTATGAATTCATAACACGGCCCTGCATGGCACCGGTTCCAATCCAAGTGTGAAGGCGTTTCCATTGGATGAAAATGAAAATAGAGGTATTGGATGAAAATGAAAATAGAGGTATTGGAAGGTATTGTAAACCGTGCCAATAATCTTTACCCTTATCTTAATAATAGTGAAGACATCAAAACTATGAAATAACACATATGGAATCATGTAGTACTACATGATTCCATATTCGTTATTTCATAGTTTTGACGTCTTCACTATTATTCTACAATGTAGAAAATAGTAAAAATAAAGAAAAACCCTTGATGAGTAGGTGTGTAAAAACTTTTGACTGGTACAGTTTATACCACCACCCAAAAGGGTACTTGGTGAGTGGGAGGGTAAAGGGGCAGGTCCTCGAGCACAGGTAGACCCCTATCTGTGCACATGCCTGGTGCTATGGTCAGATGACATGAAAACAGCGCTCTTTGGCCACGCAGACCAGTGGTGAGTTTGGCGTTGAAAAGAGGAATCATATGCCATTTTCACTGTAGTGTCCAAAACGTCTTTCAAGCTGTCAGGCAGTCCCTTGGCAGCAAGAGCCTCTCGGTGGATGCTGCAGTGTACCCAAGTGGCGTCGGGAGCAACTACTTGCACGCGCCTTACCACTCCACTATGTCTCCCTGTCATGGCTTTTGTGCCATCAGTACAGATACCAACACATCTTGACCACCAAATTCCATTTGATGTCACAAATGAAGGCATTGTCTGTATCGTTTTTTGGGCCTTTTCCCCCAGCATTGTCCCAGCCATATCCGCGGCAGCAGGAAGAATTAAGTCCTCCACAATAGTATGGGGCTTGCCTGTCTTAGACACTCGGTAGCTCACCATATAAGACGCTTCTAGCCCCTTCTTATTAATGGTATCTGTTGCTTTTATACATGTCTTACTACTCGAAAGTCGTCTTAATTCTCGCTCAAAAAAGTCCCGTGGTTATTTTTCAAATTGGCATGTTTCGTTTCTACATTTCTGCACAAGAGTGAAGGTTTCATCGAGTTGTGAGATTTTGCACAAATAACACACTGTGGCTGAGGAAAGGCACTACTCCCAATATAAGTGAACCCCAAATCAATGTAGTTCTCATCATATTTGCGCCTCTTCGATGGTCCAACGTCCCTGTCTGTTGTTCGGTGCTTTCCCGGGTAAGGGGGCAGTAGCTCTTTGGCTGCATCAGATTCATAACTGTCAGGGTCCATTCTAGCTGGGCTAGCAACAAATGTAGAATGACTGATGCTAGCATTAGATGTGCTCGTGGAAGCAGAACAACTTGTGTCGTCGACAGGTGCAGGTGTAGTGCTGCTGGTAGGAGCAGTACTACCAGTAGAGCTGGTATGTGTCTCTATGGACGCGGGCTGTACCTTTTTAAAACCATATCCATTTTCGAGCAAACGGAATGAGCAGCAGCTACGTTTGGCTCCATACGGACCATTAGTGGAATTCCCGCGAGAGAGTGGTCCTCTGTAGCTCAGCTAGTAGAGCACGGCGCTTGTAACGCCAAGGTAGTGGGTTCGATCCCCGGGACCACCCATAAATATAAATAAAAATGTATGCACGTATGACTGTAAGTCGCTTTGGATAAAAGCGTCTGCTAAATGGCATATTATTATTATTATTAGAGTAGCGGTTAATGTGATTGCATGTTAATTATTTGACTAGGCTACCTGTATTTGACATTGTGTTGTTATTTTGCTGAAGACTAGATGGTTTAATTGTATTTTTGGCAGTGAAACGAGGCTACTCAGGCACGAAAAAAACATCACCCAAATGTATAGCCCCGTTGGAAAATATAAATGGACTGTTTGAAAATGTGAATCACATTTTTATTAGGCATACCCCCGACGGCATTGCGCGTACCCCAGTTTGGGAATAGTCACTCTAAAACAACGTTGGAGATGTCTTCAATTCTCTGGCAACAGCTCTGGTGGACATTCCAATTGTACGCTCGCTCAAAATTTGAGACATCTGTGGCATTGTGTTGTGTGACAAAACTGCACATTTTAGAGTGGCCTTCTATTGTCCCCAGCACAAGGTGCACCTGTGTAATGATCATGCTGTTTAATCAGCTTCTTGATATGCCACAGCTGTCAGGTGGATGGATTATCTTGGCAAAGGAGAAATGCTCACTAACAGGGATGTAATCAAATGTGCACAAAATTTGAGAGAAATACGTTTTTTGTGTGTATGGAAAATGTATTTTATTTCCAGCTCATGAAATATGGGACCAACACTTTACATGTTGCATTTATATTTTTGTTCAGTGTATTTATTCTATACAGTCTTTTTTGTTCATCTTTATCAAGGGTGCCAATAATTTTGGACCTAACTGTACATAACCAAAACTGGAGAGACTGGGTCTGGTGAGAAGAAGGAAACAGAAACAGAGATGGAGAGATTTAGGGAGAGAGAAAGAGAGAGAGATGTGGATGCTTGTACAGCATGTATGAATGAGTGTGTGTGTCTGTGTATTAATCTATGTGTATGTCTATTTACAGTACAGTACCTATCATTGGAGGCCAGCAATAGCTTCTGTACATCAACATCCTGCTTCTTCAGCTTGCCGAATGATAATTGGAGCTTGGAGGAGCCCCGCCCCTCCACACTGACACTGATGTTCCCAGCCTTGGCATCCAGCTTCCCACTCAGGTTGTCTCCAAACCTCCCCTCATAGGACAGGAAGTCTGATTCAGACACGTCTGAGAGAGTACAGAGACAAGTGCCGTATGAAGACAGCGAGTAGGAGTGAGTCAGAGAGGTACTGTATGTCAAATCAAATCCATTTGGCTGTACGACCAACCGGCCTCACAACCGCAGACCACGTGTAACCACGCCAGCCCAGGACCTCCACATCCGGCTTGTGAGGTATGAATGGCTATATGTTTTAGGCAGTTGTGTGTGTGGGCAAAATATGAGATGTACAGTATGTGAGATGTATTTGAGGAGTAACCATGGCCCTACTTTACCTGGAGTGAGTTCTTTGTCTCCTAGCAACAGGTGACTGAGTGTGAAGTCAGAGGGCAGGTACTTGGGCCGTTGCCAGAACCAGAAACGGTTGCGCTTGACGACCAGTGCCATGGGAACCAACTTGTCTGAGTCGTTAAGGCGGGAGACGGAGATCAGGGTTCCATCTGGGTCGATCTGACGAACAAAGTTTGCAGTTGCCTTGGCGAACATCACCTGTGAGGGGTCACAGTTACACACAAATGCCTCTAACACTGGAGTAAGAAGAAGTTGCCCCTGGCACCTCCCATCTCCCACCTTCGTCCTTATTCCCTACCAAAATTAATCATACAAAGATTTTTACCACTATTCTGTTTTTTTGATGATCTCCAAATCTTATACTGTATTTCCCAAAATGTCCCCTTAGAATTCCCCTTCAGATGTGTAGCAGGTGCATGTGTGTGTTGTCCTACTATGTCACTATCACCCAACAGTGTGTTCAAACATAGATCACAGTACTGTATGACTCACTGATTGGACAAGAGGGAAGTCCCCTGTGCTTTGTGAGCGTTAACACCATTAACTGACAACACGCCACCCCCCCCTAACTCCATCCCTCGCCCTCCACATTCTAGCAGCTCAGTTTTCATAGCATAAATATTTAAAGCAATCTAGCGAGAGAGCAGGGGAGAGCGAGGGAGGAGAAAGAGAGAGAGAAAGAGGGAGAGAGAGTGAGAAGAGCTTAATACATCTCAGTGTGGAATGTTTCAAATAAACAAGGAAGAAAACATGCAGGATAGGAGAAGGAATGAATAATGAATAGAGAGGGAAAGACGGAGACAGAGAGTAACATCTTCAGTTCAGGGAGAGAGAGAAGAGAGAGAGAAGAGAGAGGGGAGGGATCAAGAGAGATTTGAGGGGAAGGTAGATATCAGTAATATGAGGGGGAAGGTAGATATCAGTAAACAGATATGGAACTATGTATCATCCCAACACTGCCCTACTTTCAGTCTCCCTCAAACCACTGGCTATAACTCTACCCTGAATCCAGCCTGAATTACAGGTTCTTTCAACGTATTGGCTCATATAGTGGGCAGGAAAATCCCAATTAGGTAAATGGAGGACCTCCTCCCCATCTCTTATAATGCCCACCCACTACTGTAAGTGACTTGAGCCATGAGGAGATCATCACTAGCAAGCGCTTCTGCGCAATAACCAAATAATGCATGACTCGGATTAGGAATTCCAATAAGAAGTGAGAAGTAAATCATTGCTGTTATTGACAGAAAGCCCATCAGTAACATCATGTATATAAAAGCAATGTGGATTTTGAGGTTACAAGGAGGATATGCGGCACCAGGGGAAAAATAAATACATGATCCAATACGTTTTATTTCATATATGCTGTGAGGTTCCAATAATGTGGGAAGAGAAGTCTGTACAACACAAACACTATACATTTTTTTTTTAAGGTTGTCATTGGGCAGGCTATTTAACACAAAAAACACTGGTTTATTATTAGCCTACCTTGTTGTAGTCTGGATTGATAACCGGGATCGCGTGCAGCGCCTCCAAAAGAGCACGGGTCCGGTGGCCTGTCACTTCTGGAATGTCGGTTCTGGCACGCGTAAAAGTCACCGGAGGCACTCCAAACAACAGCACAAGAACATTTAAAACTATCAAAATTCACTGTTCTTATCACTTTAAACTGTTGTACTCCGTTATACAGTTAGCAGACTGAAAGAGTTGATAATAACCCCGCTACTTTATGGATTATTTTACATTCTGTTGAAATGAGTGCCGCTACACACCCACAACGATACAATAGGCTGTCCAAAGATTTTTATGGTATCGATTGGAGCAGAGAGTTGTCAGTCAGACGGTGTGGGTTGGGTCCTACTTCAATACACGCGAGAGGGGACTTTGGGCCTCTGCTGCCACCACGCCCCACATTTTGGGGTTTGTAGCGAGGTAATTGCTATCATGTGGGCAATTCAACTGAATTCCACAGGGTGTTTCTCAAATCAGGATTTGTCCATTACATAATGGGAACCCAAGCATAACTACTTCTTTGTACTGTGACTTCAAATATGAGGGAAGTCGAGCCTTATCATTCTGTTTTCAGAGCGGGAAGGATACCTTTTACAACAGTGTCATAATAATCGACCATAAAATGTATATTTTACTGTTATATTGACCATGTGAACGTCAGAGAACAGTGTGTTACTGTGATGTGTGTGTGCCTGTTTTGCACAGAAATAGGTCAATAGCCTATCTCTAGATCTCAGTGGCCACACCCCTCCCTCCCTCCCCACACCCCTCCCTCCCCTGACCCAATCACCCCCAAGAACCACTTATCACCAACATCCAGAAAGCATTCAGACCCCTTGACTTTTTCAACATTTTGTTACATTACAGCCTTATTCTAAAATGGGTTAAATTGTTTTTTTCCTTCATCAATCTACCCACAATACACACAATGACAAAGCAAAAAATTAATAAAAAACAGTAAATATTACATTTAAGTCAGTATTCAGACCCTTTACTCAGTACTTTGTTGAAGCACCTTTGGCAGCGATTACAGCTTTGAGTCTTCTTGGGTATGACGCTATAAGCTTGGCACACCTGTATTTGGGGAGTTTCTCCCATTCTTCTCTGAAGATCCGCTCAAGCTCTGTCAGGTGGGATGGGGAGCGTCGCTGCACAGTTATTTTCAGGTCTCTCCAGAGATGTTCGATCGGGTTCAAGTTCGGGCTCTGGCTGGGCCCCTCAAGGACATTCAGAGACTTGTCCCGAAGCCACTCCTGTGTTGTCTTGGCTGTGTGCTTAAGATTGTTGTCCTGTTGGTAGGTGAACCTTCACCCCAGTCTGAGGTCCTGAGAGCTCTGGAGCAGGTTTTCATCAAGGATCTCTCTGTACTTTGCTCCGTTCATCTTTCCCTCGATCCTGACTAGTCTCCCAGTCCCTGCCACTGAAAAACATCCCCACAGCATGATGCTGCCACCATTCTTCACCGTAGGGATGGTGCCAGGTTTCCTCTAGACGTGACGCTTGGCATTCAGGCCAAATAGTTAAATCTTGGTTTCATCAGACCAGATAATCTTGTTTCTCATGGTCTGAGTCCTTCAGGTGCCTTTTGGCAAATTCCAAGCGGGCTGTCATGTGCCTTTTACTGAGGAGTGGCTTCCGTCTGGCCACTCTACCATAAAGGCCTGATTGGTGGAGTGCTGCAGAGAGTGTTGTCCTTCTGGAAGGTTCTCCCATCTCCACAGAGGAACTCTGGAGCTCTGTCAGAGTGACCATCGGGTTCTTGGTCACCTCCCTGACCAAGGCCCTTCTCCCCCGATTGCTCAGTTTGATGAGAAAACATGTGTTTTCAAAATGTAACAAATGTGGAAAAAAGGGAAAGGGCCTGAATACTTTCTGAATGCACTGTACATTCCCAGTGTTTAATTTGTAACTCGGGAGATGCAGGAACAAAACGTGAGCGCAAGAGAGGGGTGTTGGAGTTCTGGCCAGAACTGCATGAGAAAAAATGTATAATAATCACCTAAAAAAAATAAATATATATATATATTTCACCTTTATATAACCAGGTAGGCCAGTTGAGAACAAGTTCTCATTTACAACTGTGACCTGGCCAAGATAAAGCAAAGCAGTGCAATAAAAACAACAACACAGAGTTACATATGGGGTAAACAAAACATAAAGTAAAAAATCCAACAGAAAATATATATACAGTGTGTGCGAATGTAGTAAGTTATGGAGGTAAGGCAATAAATAGGCCATAGTGCAAAATAGTTACAATTTCGTATTAACACTGGAATGAGATGTGCAAAAGATGATGTGCAAATAGAGATACTGGGGTGCAAATTAGCAAAATAAATAACAATATGGGGATGAGGTAGTTGGGTGGGCTAATTTCAGAAAGGCTGTGTACAGGTGCAGTGATCGGTAAGCTGCTCTGACAACTGATGCTTAAACTTAGTGAGGGAGATAAGAGTCTCCAGCTTCAGAGATTTTTGCAGTTCGTTCCAGTCATTGGCAGTAGAGAACTGGAAGGAATGGCGGCCAAAGGAGGTGTTGGCTTTGGGGATGACCAGTGAGATATACCTGCTGGAGCGCAGACTACGGGTGGGTGTTGCTATTGTGACCAGTGAGCTAAGATAAGATGGGGATTTGCCTAGCAGTGATTTATAGATGACTTGGAGCCAGTGGGTTTGGCGACGAATATGTAGTGAGGGCCAGCCAACAAGAGCGTACAGGTCACAATGGTGGGTAGTATATGGGGCTTTGGTGACAAAACGGATGGCACTGTGATAGACTACATCCAATTTGCTGAGTAGAGTGTTGGAGGCTATTTTGTAAATGACATCGCCGATGTCAAGGATCGGTAGGATAGTCAGTTTTACGAGGGCATGTTTGGCAGCATGAGTGAAGGAGGCTTTGTTGCGAAATAGGAAGCCGATTCTAGATCTAACTTTTGATTGGAGATGCTTAATGTGAGTCTGGAAGGAGAGTTTACAGTATAACCAGACACCTAGGTATTTGTAGTTGTCCACGTACTCTAGGTCAGCCCCCCCGAGAGTAGTGATTCTAGTCGGGTGGGCGGGTGCAAGCAGAGTTCGGTTGAAGAGCATGCATTTAGTTTTACTAGTGTTTAAGAGCAGTTGGAGGCTACGGACGGAGTGTTGTATGGCGTTGAAGCTCGTTTGGAGGTTTGTTAACACAGTGTCCAATGAAGGGCCAGATGTATACAAAATGGTGTCATCCGCATAGAGGTGGATCCGAGCGTCACCAGCAGCAAAAGCGACATCATTGCTATACACAGAGAATAGAGTCGGCCCGAGAATTGAACCCTGTGGCACCCATGGACTTTAGTGTCCCAAAACTTTTTGGAGTTAGTGCTACAGGATGCACATTTCTGTTTGAAAAAGCTATCCTTTGCTTTCCTAACTGATTGTGTATATTGGTTCCTGACTTCCCTGAAAAGTTGCATATCGCGGGGGCTGTTCGATGCTAATGCAGTACGCCACAGGATGTTTTTGTGCTGGTCAAGGGCAGTCAAGTCTGAGGAGAACCAGGGGCTATATCTGTTCTTAGTTCTGAATTTTTTGAATGGGGCATGCTTATTTAAGATTGAGAGGAAAGCACTTTTAAAGAACAACCAGGCATCCTCTATCCTGGTAGGTTCGTTGATAATTTGTGTGAGATTGAGGGGATCTAGTTTAGATTGTAGGTTGGCCGGGGGGTTAAGCATATCCCAGTTTAGGTCACCAAGCAGTACGAACTCTGAGGATAGATGGGGGGCAATCAGTTCACATATGGTGTCCAGGGCACAGCTCGGGGCTGAGGGGGGTCTGTAGCAAGCGGCAACAGTGAGAGACTTATTTCTGGAAAGGTGGATTTTTAGAAGTAGAAGCTCAAACTGTTTGGGCACAGACCTGGCTAGTATGATAGAGCTCTGCAGGCTCTCTCTACAGTAGATTGCAACCCCACCCCCTTTGGCAGTTCTATCGAGACGGAAAATGTTGTAGTTGGGGATGGACATTTCTGAATTTTTGGTGGCCTTCCTAAGCCAGGATTCAGACACTGCTAGAACATCAGGGTTGGCGGAGTGTGCTAACGCAGTGAATAACTAAAACTTAGGGAGGAGGCTTCTGATGTTAACGTGCAAGAAACCAAGGCTTTTATGGTTACAGAAGTCAACAAATAACACCTGGGGAGTAGGAGTGATACTTGGGGCTACAGGGCCTAGGTTAGCCTTTACGTCACCAGAGGAACAGAGGAGGAGTATAACAAGGATACGGCTAAAGGCTTTAAGAACTGGTCTTCTAGTGCGTTGGGTACAGAGAAAAAAAGGGGCAGATTTCCAGGCGTTGTAGAATAGATTCAGGGCATTATGTACAGACAAGGATATGGAAGGATATGAGTACAGTGGAAGTAAACCTAAGCGTTAGGTAACGATGAAAGAGATAGCATCACTGGAGGCACCGATTGAGTCGGTCTCCGCGTGTATGGGGGGTGGGACAAATTAGCCATCTATGGCAGGTTGAGCTGGACTGGGGACTCTACAGTGAAATAGTACAATAAGAAATAACCGAAACAGCAATAAGCAAGGCATATTGACATGGGAGAGAGGCATAAAGCAATCACAGGTGTTATTCGAGAGAGCTAAGACAACAGCTGGTAATGTAGACAAAGTTTGGGCTGAGGCTAAACATAAACAGGATGCGGTACCGTATAAAGGAACAGTCCAGCAGGCATCAGCTGTATAGCTGAGTTATCATAAGGTCCGGTAAACAGCAATAGAAGAGTTCGGAGGTAGTTCGGGGGCTCCTACAGCACTGGCGAGCAAGAGGCATGGCTTGCGTGTGGTAGCAGGCCGGGGCTAGCAGATGGATCTTCGTGGTCGACGTCGTAACGGGAAGCCTGTTGAAACCACATCAGATGATTTCGTCGGCAGACCAGTCGTGTTGGATCGGCAGGGCTCCGTGTCAACACTAGGAGGTCCCGTCCAGTTGACAGAGAGGTAGATAGCCAGGAGATGGGCCTGGCTCGAGGCTAGCTCAAGGCTAATTGGTGCTTGCTAAGGGGCAATGGTAATTAGCCAACGACAACAGCCATTCGGTTGCAGCTAGTTAGTTGCGATGATCCAGCACTAGGGTCCAGTGATTCCGGCAGAAAATCCGATATACTCTGGGTCGATAGCACGCTGTGCAGACTGGCCGACAAATTGCCCAGGCTAGAGCTAGAGCTGGCTGGTGGGTAGTGCAGGCCACGGACAATGGTGTAGACCGCTAACGGTGGCTAATAGCAAGTTGCTAGCTAGCTGGCTACAACAGCCATTCGGTTGCAGCTAGCTAGTTGCAATGATCTGGCGCTAGGGTCCAGTGATTCCGGCAGAAAATCCGATATGCTCTGGGTCGATAGCACGCTGTGCAGACTGGCAGACAAATTGTCCAGGCTAGAGCTAGTGCAGGCCACGGACAATGGTGAAGACGCTAACGGTGGCTAATAGCAAGTAGCTAGCTAGCTGGCTACCACAGCCATTCGGTTGCAGCTAGACTAGTTTCAGCTTAAGGTTCTTGATAAAAGTTATAAAGAAATAATAGAACCCTTTCCACATTGGGTGAGGCGGGTTGCAGGAAAGTATATTTAGTTAAAGAATGAAAAGTAAAATTGAGAAATATATACAAAATAGACAAAAAACACAAATTGGCTATTTACACAAGGACACGACAGAAAACACGACCGCACTGCTACGCCATCTTGGACCTTTATAATAAAGCATTGCATGCATATCATCGCATTTGCGTAGTGAAACATGTGGCCTTTTATAAATGCATTTCATGCAATTCTACGTCATTTTACATGACTGGAGACATTGGCAGAATCTTTTTTAATACAGCACCAATGATCGAAATGGCAGGCTACTTTAAGACTGATAAACTGAGAATCTGAGATCAATAAGAACATGTGTGGAGACGCTTAATGTAGGCTACAATAAGAGGAAAATACAGTCTTAAAAATGCTTTCCAGTTTCACTGACTCACCCAATGACGTGCAGCTCACTCGCTGGTGGTGGCGGATGCGCTCGTGCCAAAAAACCATCTCGCTCTTGTTTTACTTTGTAAAATGTTTTGGAAGTTGATCAAATATGTTGGTAGCCTACAGCATAGAGTCTTCTCTTTTCAGCAGGAGCCATTTGCTTTCCAACCTGTGTTTTCCCTCGATTGTATTTGAAATATTGCGTAAGGCCCGTTTTGTCTGCATGCTGTTTGTTCACTGACAGATTGCCGTGCGTTCCCGACTGTAGGCCATTCCTTGTTATTGGGCTACAATCCACAAGAAGCTCTTGATAATCTGTGGCTAAATTACAGGCCTTCTCATGGTGTAGTAGGCTATTCTGAATGATTTCATTGCTTTCTGAACAGACAGCAGTAATTCTATAACTTTGGTAAATGTATTTCAATTAATCAGGGGTGCTGCAGTTCCTTCAGAACCCTCCGCGCGGCAATGACTCTATACGGAAATAAATCATAGTGCAACGCTGGAGGGATGGGAGTTGCAGGCTCAGGTCTATACACAAGTTTTTGAGCCGTTTCCGCTCTACTTCCTGAACTCCTCCCGTCGATGCAATCCACTTCCGTTCTGCCGGGCTGGGTTTGTTTTGCTAGCTAGCTCCGTTATGCCGACAAAGCACTGATATCGCAGTGACAAAGAGGATATAAAAATTACAATTACAACATGAAGAAAAGTGGTTCGGGAACGACGTGTGCGGTAGTTGGTTGCAAAAACTCGAGAAAGCACCTGAACGAGTGGTTAGATAGAGAGTGCTACGACCACAAACCAGCTACGAAGAGGCAATGTCCATGCGCTCCATTGTTTACATTTTTTCGCAAGCCTGATACCGACTCGGAATCAAGGACCTGGCTGAAGGCATTGAATCTAAAGAAACCACCCCTCAACGTTTTTGTTTGTTCCTATCACTTTGTTGACCAAAAACCTACCAAGGATAATCCTTTCCCAGAGTTGTGGTTGGGATACAATCGCCCTCCCCAGCCAAAGAGGCGTCAACTCACCCAGCGGACCACTGCCTCCCCCAGATAAAGAAACGCAGACTTGAGTCTGAGGGTAAGTTCAGCAACTTTAGCTATGAAGCTGACAATACTGTTAATTATGAAGAAGTTGTCATACATTAACATTGCTACCGGTATTTTGCTAAGGCAGTTGATTGTTTTGGAGATGGGACAAACAATGCCCACGATAGCTACATCATTAATTGTGTGTGTGTGTGTGTGTGTGTGTGTGTGTGTGTGTGTGTGTGTGTGCCTGCCTGCGTGTGCCTTAGTCTACATCATAAATACAATGCAAGGTGGCAGGCTGTTGTGATGATGATTGTGTGTGTGCGTGTGAGTGCAATGTTGTAGTACACATTTTTCCATTGTGATGTTTGTAGTGAGAGGACTCTATGCCTGCATTAATTTTGCTCCATCCATGTTTTCTCTTCCCCTTTTTAGATGCTCCAGAAACCTGTCAGCCTGTCTGTGAGGCCGAGCCTGCTACACCAAAATTTCGAGATGCCCAGACCCAATGGGAGGATCCATCACATATTGATCACATTTACTGTTCAACAACACAGTCTGTTAAAGTAGACAAGGCCACACAGTGCGAGGCAGAAATGGGTCCTACTGTGACCAGCACCACGGTCATTGATGATGCTAGGTCCCGGCTGTATACAGGAGTGCTTATGGTTCAATTCTTCACCCTGGTGACGGTGTTGTTGCCTTCTAGTAAGCCATCAATTACCCTTCCTGTTGTTGACCAAATACTTATGACGTTGATGAAACTAAAACTAAACCTAATATTAGGAGATATTGCTCACCGCTTCAATGTGTCTACATCCATGGCAAGCATTGTGATTAGTCACTGGATTGACGTGATGGGTGAACAGTTCAAAGTCCTGGTCCCCTGGCTTCCAAGAGAGACCATTCGTGCCACCATGCCCTTGATTTTATCCCAGACTGTTCCCATCAGCATGGCACCGAAACTGGACAACATCTTAACCATCTGTGCTGGCCTAGTTAACCTGAAGAGTCCACTGATCAGTGAGGTTTAGAATCTTGCCCTGTGTCCCTGTCTACCAACACCCAGCCATGTTGTTCATTAAATACAGATAAACACAACAAATACTGCGTGCATTGTATTTTTTAATATTATATATGAATATTTTCATAGTGATGTAATTGTGTGGGCTGCTTTTGTATTTTATTTTTTAATACCTGTTAAGATTAAACACGCAATCTTTCTTGTTGAAGCCATTTGTTTAGTTTCCTCAAAACAATTAATTAATCCAGTGTTAATTATGTACAGTATGAGTTTACTATGAATTATGAACTGTGTTAAAATAAATTGTAGCACTCTAAGGATTGAAATTACATCTAACTTTATTTTCACTTGTCGTAGTAAATATAATTGGTTATAGATTGGTCTGACTAAAATGTTGTGCAAAGACCCATTTGGAGCTTGTTTTCAATAAATGCTGTTCCTATGCAAGAACAATGGACAGAGGACCATATCTTGTCACCAGGTGGCCAAGGACAACACCCACGCCACAGGCCACAATCACTTGTTGCTCCCCACGAGTTTCCCTTGAGACACACACACACACACACACATCTCACTGTGGACGCACACTCATTCTCAACTCCCCTTCTACTGGTCGGGTGCCAAGGGCAGAGGACTCTGCCGTGCACCAATGGGGCATCTGCTCTGGACAGAGCAGACCCGCCTCCTACGCCTCGGGAACCAATCAAGGGACTAGAAGAAGGACCCCTTCCTTTATGTTACATTCTATAAAGTAATGCTGTAAGCTCTTTTTAATGGCCCTTCTCAACTGTCTCCTTAAGAGGCAATTGGTTGGGACCATGCATGTAGCTTGAAGCAGTACCAGCTATCTCTGTTTTAATAAACTGCCTTTTGCTTAAGCAAATTCCTCTCTGTCTAGCGTCGTTGGTTTTGTACTTCCTCTCCAATTATGTGTTCACCAACAAATTGGTAGCAGAGGATGGTTAACTAATTCGATCTAAAGAGTTGGTGCGAGAGGAAAAGGCAAATCATCGATTTAAAAACAGACGGAAGAGTGACCTGAAATCCAGGAGACATCAACTATTCGTCTTGCCTCAGGAACCTGATCAGAGCGCGCTCTTCTAAAAAGGTAAGCAGAGCCTGTTAAAACAAAATCTTGCATATTGTATTATAGACCAATACCAAATTTTGATCAGTAGTACTGAGCGTGAGTATGAATACTTGTTAAATAATTTCCATCCTAAATGATTCAAGGCATAAGTGAGATATCTGGTACTGTGATTTACGTATAAGTTTTCACAATTTAAAAGGTCCTATTTTTTGGATAGGTTGTGTGGAAGTGTGTAGTCACATGTATAAGTTTTCACAATTTAAAAGGTCCTATTTTTTGGATAGGTTGTGTGGAAGTGTGTAGTCACATGTATAAGTTTTCACAATTTAAAAGGTCCTATTTTTTGGATAGGTTGTGTGGAAGTGTGTAGTCACACGTATTAAGTCTTCACATTTAAAAGGTCCTATTTTTAGATAGGTTGTGTGGGGGAGAATGTTTTGACGTATGAGTGGATGAGATTTGACCCATCATTAGGTGGGGGAGAATCACCGAAATTGACCAGAGGTACTAAATTCCCGGAGATGCCAGCTATCTCTGTAATTTCACATTTAAAACGTTCCTATTAAATGGTTGTGTGAAAGGTGCAGTTAACCTGAGACAAAAGTCTCTAAGGGATCCAGTTGCTTCTGTGACTTCACACATAAAATCGGTCCTGAATAAGGTCGTGTGAAGGGTGGCAGTCGAACTGAGAATATGTTTTAGGACGCTCTGAGAACCTGAATTTATTAAGCATTGTAATTCCAATTGGCTTTTGGCTGTGTGTTTTGATGTATTATAACGTGTAATGGATGATGGGAAGTTATAGTGAGACTTATGAAACTGAATACTAATCTGTGGAATTGAGTGAATTTGACTTAGGCTTTCAGGAACCAGGGATTGGGGAGACTGATATTGGATCTGTGCATATTCTTGAACAAGAACTGAGACAATTGAAGCGTGTTGTGTGCTGTGGAGGAATTACTGCATTGGTATATGTGACTGGAATTCTGATTTTTATGATAATGATTGCATTACAAATTATATAAATTAACCCTTTATATATGAGGGTGTCATACATGAGATAAGTCTGTATTGATACCGATAATACATCCTTGGAAATAAAACACCAGGGACGGGATAAGTGTATAAAGATAGAGAAAGCAAGATGGCAGGGCCAAACCCAACCAAACCCAAATTCAATGAATACTTAGAACAACGAATGACAGGGAGAGTAATGCCAGGTACACCAAGGGAGGGAGGTCATATGCCCGCCCTTGATGTACAACAGATAGAAATGACTGATTATGTGAAGAAATTGACGGAATTTTCTGCAGCGCTCTCTTCTCAGGTGCGGAAGGCCCAAGAGGGGGAGCTGTCGGGAAACACGCCACCACTGAAGGTAAAAGTGGGAGACTGGGTGAGGGTGAAAGTCCACAAAAGAAAGTGGCTGGAACCCAGGTGGACTGGACCGTACGAAGTGAAGGAGGTTACTTCACACTCAGTCCAGGTCAGAGGTAAATCAGGAGCACCCTGGCACCATCTAACACATTGCACTCCAGCCCCCACTCCTTCCAGACCATTGTCTGAAGTAAGAGCTGATTTGAGCAGCGAGAACCAATCCTGACAACACAATGAAGAAACCCTTATGGGAACAACAATCTCACTCAGGGAGAAGGAGAACTTTTTCCCCCTGGGAGAGATTGGGAGTGTCTGAATGTTTGTATGTATGTTTTCTGATAGGAATTGGACTCTGCTGGGCACTCCTTATGAGGTGTTGTTGTGTGAAGCTATTTTGAATTACTTGTTAAATTGACTTGTAATATAGAAGAGGTGGCTAAGGGATTTTTAACAGTACCAACCATGGGAGGGGCAAATCCTCACAAGAGGTCCCAGAATTTACTGGGGACGAGAAATGCTTGATGTAATTAAAATGGAATCCAGGGATAGAAGAAATCTCCATTATATAATCAGGTGGAGGGAGAGGTATGGTTTTGAGGGACGTCTGGACGCAGATAAACTCGAATCCATGCTTAAAACAGATACATAAGGTGTGTAAAGGAGAAATAAGCAGTGAGAGAGAGAGAGAGAGTAGGAGGGGGCCAGTACCCACTGATAGCCTTACCTAATCTATTGGCGGGGAATGAAAGGGGCCCCAGCAACCTTAGATGTATACAGTAATAATAATAATATGCCATTTAGCAGACAGGCCATGAACACAGAGGACGTGGCCAGAGCGGTAGAAAGAATGACCCACCCCAGAACAGGAATAGTAAGGTTTGGGCTGCCGTTAGAGGGCAGTGGGTTTCAAGGGATGCCCAGAGGACACTTTTGCCATGGGCCGATTACGGAGAGTATGTTGGGAAAATAACTGAATTGTGTAATAGCCTCAGAGAGACATGCAATCCATCATGAGAGAAAGTCAGACAGGAGTGAGTGGAAGTGTTACAATTGTGACAAAACGGGACATTTTGCTAGAGAATGTGAGGAACCGTGTAGTTACTGTGCAAGGAAAGGGCACCAGTTAAGAAACTGTAGGCAGAAGGGGAAGAGAGAAATCAGGAGTCCTCATGACCTGGCTGTTTGGTTGTTGTTTTATAATTGGGTTTTTCAAATAGAAAACAACACACCTAGTATGATGTTTATAAAGCCTTGTTGTTTCAATTTTGGAGGGTTTTCAGCAGGTCAAGGGTGATAGGTCTTAGAGGAGCACACAGTGAATTTTATGGAGTTTTTTAGGTTTTGGCTGAGTTTGGGGTATATATGATTTCTTATGAGAATGAATGTCATGAGGATTAATGAACACTTGGGATAAGTAACATGTATTAAATATTTAGAATAATGGTAATGTTTGTTTGGTATACTATGGGATGGAATTTCAATTGCCTCTGAACTCTGTTTTAACTTTCTGATGTTAATTAATCATCCACACTGGTAAATTCTAAAAGCATGAGAGGAGGACTTTAAGATAGTTTATTTTACCAATAAATAAAAATAAGGGATGGCAATTGGATGATAAATTACCAATATTACCTAAGTGATTGTTAGGTAGGTGATAATATTGACACATGGGCAGTGACATGTGTCAAAAGGAGGGATGGATGGTAGAACAGATTAGACAACACTTTGTTGCACATGGGATTACTAAAAAAAAAAAAAAAAAAAAAAAAGATTTGTTTCTGTGCTCAAAATAATCACCAGGGCAGACAAAGGGCACCTCAGGGTGAGTATCCTCCGGCTAAGTACCCTTTCCAGCAATTGGAAATGGATTTTATAGAGTCATCACGGAGTGAAGGGAAGAAATTTAGAGTAACCCCAGATAAAGATGGGTTATCCCCCTTTGAGAAAGTGTTTGGAAGACCTTACAGAATGCCACAGTTGGCAGGACCAGACAGGCAGACATAGAACTAGAGAGCACCCTAGCAGAACACGTGAGAAGGTCGTTTATTAACCACACCTGTATGTCAGAGGTTTTGTGCCCCCACAGGTGAATTAAAGGAGAAGGTGACCCACTCTATCTAACCAGGAGACTGAAGCAGGCCTGGCGGGAAGGGCCCTACCAAGTACTGCCTTTGCCAGCAGAATAGCTGAGAGATCCATCTGGGTGCATGTCACACACTGTAAAAAGGCAAAACCAGCTACACCTGACGAACAAACACAGAGTTAGGAGAAAGATCCGATCACCACTAGGGCTCGGGGTTGGCTCCTTAACGAAGATTCCCTTACCCTGTCTGATCATCCCTGTGTGAGTTCGATAGAAGGTAAAGCAATGGGTTGGCCTCTGGCATCTGACATGTTCTCAGGGCGAGGTGGGGATTCACAGGTCTCCCGATGGTAGGTAGCTGTCTGATTGTGGGGGGCCATATTCCTAACACACACGGACCCTCCTGTTTCAGCCAGAAGTAGTAGTTAACCTAACACAAGTTGAAAAGGCATAGGAGACAGCTAGACGTAGGGAAAGGGGAAATACTAGGGACTTTAGGGAAGGACATCACCAATCTCCATACACAGTTTAGGGTTGTGAAAGTAGGGAATTATCAGAAATGGCAGTGCGACCCATATGAGGGTAGGTACTGTCTGAAAGTCTGAATTATGCTAAAACAGATTACAGACCTGACAAGTGAGATATCTTCTTCAACTGGGGCACCCTATAGAGTAAACCTCTCTGAGGGAGGTAGTGAGACAGTGCAAACTATAGACCTGAAGGAAGTAGTACAGATGGAGATGGAGTAAATAGATTTTAACCTGTGGTTGGAATGGATTCAGTATACGGTCTAAAGAGGACTGTTATGCCTGTAGGACAGCCAAACCAAGGTTAACAACTACTCCGTTCCCCTTGACAGGCTTTGACTCTCTGTCAGGTTTATCCTCCATGCAAGCCACCTGGGAATGTGGTGAAAGAGTCTTATGGTAACTTGCACTATCTGTTTCCCCCGATAACAAAGTCATCTGCTACTGACTCTGAGACCAAGCTGGATGATCCATGTTTTGCCTAGTAAAATACATACACGCATTTATTTTCAGTTCTTGCTCATTTATTACCTTATGTTTTTACTAACCACTGTGATTGTTTATTCCTCCTGAGGTGAAGGTAAAGGATTCCTGGGTGGCTGGTAGCCAACTCAGTACATGTTAGGTGTAGGGGAGGAATAGAGGGTTAAAATTATTATTTTTATTTTTTATTAACATTAAATGTTGTGATTTAATTTCCATATCCTGTTATTCTTAAGGGTGATTATACTCTGTTTAGAGTGACACCATAAAATTGTTGGGTTTTATTTTTAATTGGATCTGTATGTGATGAATAGCTTGGAAGGAATGCATTAATGAGGAGCACTGTACTGATATGGATTGTTTCACATAACAGGCTGATAAGAATACTCTCTCTTTGTTGTCTGTGAAACTGTCCTTGAACATGGGTACATGGAGTACAGTGGAATGGTGTCTTTTGGGTGCTGACTGTTGTACCATTAATAAAAACGTCGATAGAATTAACTACATACATTAATGTCCAGAAATTAGAAAACTGGACTCAACAAGGTTTTGAGGCTGTTCATGGACAACTAGCTGCAACTTCATTAATGGCTTTTCAGAATAGAATTGCTGTTGATATGTTACTTGCTGAAAGAGGGGGTGTGTGTGCTATGTTCGGGGAACAATGTTGTACTTTTATTCCTAACAATACTGCTGCAGATGGAAGTTTGACAATTGCTCTAGAAGGTTTGAGGACTCTTATTGGTAAAATGAAAGATCATTCTGGGGTTGATACCTCTATGTGGGATTCCTGGATGGATGTTTTTGGTAAATATAAAACCCTTATTTCATCTGTATTGATTTCTATTGCTGTTTTTGTATCAATTCTTACATTGTGTGGATGTTGTTGTATTCCCTGGGCCCGCACTCTGATTAACCGTATAATAACCACTGCTATTGAAACAATTCACAATGACCAAGCCCAGATGTATCCGCTTTTGGGAACTAATGATTTGGAACTGGACGATTTTGAAAGTGACTATCCTCCCTTATGTAATATTAAAGGTGGACCTCTTGATTGTCCTTTTGGGAATCCTGAATGTCTGTATGGTGTTGTCCCTGGGGGTGGATGGGCCTGTCATGATTACAAACCTGAACAGCGACAATTGGAGGTTAGCGATTTCAAAGACCAACTCTGATTGTTGTGTTCACTCACTAGAGGGGGACTAACATTGTTTAATTAACTGGCCATATAATTAGTATGCTAGAGGGGGATGGTTGAATTTTTTTACAATTGCATTATGCGTTATCATGTTTTGTTTTCTTTCCTGCATTATTGTTTTTCTTTTAAGACTGATTCAACTATGCTTAATGCCAACATAATTAATGGATCACGTCTAGAAGACGTGAAGAGGGGGATTTGTCGTAGTAAATATAATTGGTTATAGATTGGTCTGACTAAAATGTTGTGCAAAGACCCATTTGGAGCTTGTTTTCAATAAATGCTGTTCCTATGCAAGAACAATGGACAGAGGACCATATCTTGTCACCAGGTGGCCAAGGACAACACCCACGCCACAGGCCACAATCACTTGTTGCTCCCCACGAGTTTCCCTTGAGACACACACACACATCTCACTGTGGACGCACACTCATTCTCAACTCCCCTTCTACTGGTCGGGTGCCAAGGGCAGAGGACTCTGCCGTGCACCAATGGGGCATCTGCTCTGGACAGAGCAGACCCGCCTCCTACGCCTCGGGAACCAATCAAGGGACTAGAAGAAGGACCCCTTCCTTTATGTTACATTCTATAAAGTAATGCTGTAAGCTCTTTTTAATGGCCCTTCTCAACTGTCTCCTTAAGAGGCAATTGGCTGGGACCATGCATGTAGCTTGAAGCAGTACCAGCTATCTCTGTTTTAATAAACTGCCTTTTGCTTAAGCAAATTCCTCTCTGTCTAGCGTCGTTGGTTTTGTACTTCCTCTCCAATTATGTGTTCACCAACACACTCAAACAGTAGGCACACTGATATATTGCACAGCATAAAGAGATCATGTAAACAATGGACATCTGTTGGCATGACCTAAATAAGGCAGTTTATTTTGGTTTTAAAATGCTGCGATATTTACTGCAGAACTGTAACCTTCCCTCAACAAAATCATCAACAATTTTCGGGAGCATGTGGGCAAAGTAGAATGTGCGCAGCCTTATGATATGCCTCTGGACAAAGCCTTGGTCGTAGGGTACTTCGATTTCTAGGTGCTCAGTTTTGTTCCAGATCACCAACTTGGAGTGCTGAAGCCCTGTGCAGTGCATCCCAATTTGTACCTGCATGTAGTAGCCTTTTGGACCATTGCAGGCAATATGGTAATCTACCCTATCTCCGTTTGCCACAGTTGTGATTTCGCAGTTCTTTGTTGCCGTGTTCCCAAGCTAGCGTCGACATCGCTGTGTTTACACCGGCAGACGTTGTGCAAACAACTTCTGGCGGAAATGAAATGCATTTGTGTAGAGTTATGGCGCCAACCGGGATACAGCGCGTAAACTTGTGTATCGGAGCAGAGAGATCTTAGAAAGTGAACCTCATTCTAGTTATGTGAGAGATACAGGCAGTGTTGCCAACTCCTCAGTAAGGAAAGTAGCTATTGGCTGTCCTAAAGTCGCTAAATGACATCACCTAATTTGCATAATTGGCCATGTGCATGTAATTGTGATGGATGCTGTAGGAGAGAGGAATAACGTTGTGGGAGAGACAAAAAGTGAGTAAGAAACACCCTAAATATGTTTAGAACTACAAATGAAACTTTCTTCTGTCGATTCTTGTTTTTAAAAAATGTTTTACATTTACATCCGTCCCTGAATGTAAGCCAGGGCGGGATCAGCCAGCGGCGGCTTCCCACATGCGCGATTCATTTGCAGTCTGGACGCGGAGGGGTGAACATCTCTTGCTCTGACTGCAGCTGGGAGGGACTGCTGCGCGAGGACTGGGCCGCCTGTGAGTGCTTTGGGACGGGGGTGGGGCCCATGGCAGCACCCACTGCAGCACCCGCTGCTCGTTGAGAAGAGTAAGAACAATACGTGCTTTCACGTCAGAGTCGCCAAAAGTCTCCAATAACACCAGAAAAAGTCACTAGATTTGTCGCTAGTCGCTTTTTTGAAAATGTGTCGCTAGAGGGGTCTGAATACTCGCTAAATATAGCGACAAAGTCGCTAAGTTGGCAACACTGGATACAGGCGCACTTCTCACACAGCCACCCGTTGTTCTCTCACATACAATAGGTTACAATGTTGCGCAAACCTAGAACTCGGGCCGGCCCAACCCCAGGCAGCTCTTAGAATAAAGGCCCAGGCTGAAAATCTACTTTTTCACATCATGTTTTTTTGTGGTGGCAGGAGAATTAAGAGGCAACTCGAATATACTTTGATCGCTTTTATTATAATTTGTACATTGCAAAAATTGAAAATAATTGTTCATGCCATGAGAGTTACCGGATCTGACCAAATAGGTTCCGGAACAAAACAGTCCAAAATGGAGAGGTGCCGGATCCTGTTCCGGCAGGATCCGGCTCAAATTAAGCACAAACGAACACACGCCCACACACACAAAATGCCACAAACGAACACATGCCCACACACACACAAAGTAGTCATTCTGACTATAGTATAACAGTTCCACTGTTTTATTGTTCATCTTCATAGATATTGCTCTATTCTTTACTGATATACAGTATCATCTCATCAACAGCACACAGGCTTTAACATGAGGCCTTATTTCATACGTTCTGTCAGCCAATGGTTGAGGAGTTTTAAGACAGTATTGTGATTAGACAGAATCGTACAGTAGAGTGTTTGACCTTTAGAAAAAGTTAAATCCCCTAGTTACAAGACTCCATCAGTGTGCTTCTTTAGACTACATTAATACGAGTGGCATCACAACAATGACATCATAAAAGTGCGTTGAGGCACTTTAACCCACCAATAGTGAGTGAGGATTTGCATAATCATCTACAGCAGGTTTTCCTGAGTAGTAAATCATTCCATATTATAAACTGTTCTAATTACATTTGTAAGCAGTTTATAATAGCAATAAGGCACCTCAGGGGTTTGCGGTATATGGCCAATATACCACGGCTTATGGCTGTATCCAG
The DNA here is from genome assembly GCF_020615455.1 of Coregonus clupeaformis. Classification (NCBI taxonomy): domain Eukaryota; kingdom Metazoa; phylum Chordata; class Actinopteri; order Salmoniformes; family Salmonidae; genus Coregonus; species Coregonus clupeaformis. The sequence goes on along the minus strand of NC_059208.1, from coordinate 50,031,265 downwards.
GCACTCCGCATAGCCGTGGTATATTGACCATATACCACACCTCCTCGGACCTTATTGCTTTATTAAGACACTTTGGTGTCTGGACTGCATCCGAACTACAGTGACAGCATAAAATATACATTTGACAAATATCCAGAGAAAAGGATAACATTGAAAGAAGATACCCTGTACCTGATAGACTAAAGTAATGACAAAAACAAAACAAAAAAGGAAGCGCTCTTTTCTTTTAAACACAGAGTCAAGTGAAAGCTCTGTCTTAGGTTAGCTCCGTCTCCGCCTACAGAAGCAGGAAGCCCATATTCAGCCGTGGGCCCTGACACTCGGCGGTCCATAGTCACCGGGTCAGAGTGTTGTCTCCAAGTGCTGACCTAAGGTCAGTTTTTAGTTTTCCCTGTATTGGTTAAGGTTTGTTGTGGGTGAGAATAATCTGACCCTAGATCTGTGCTCCCGTGGGGTCACAGGGTTATAGGTAAGGTCAGAGGTCACCACAGCACAGGGAAGTCCTCTCTGCTGAACCCGGGGTTCTTCCGCTGCTCCCAGTATATATTGGAGCTCAGCCACGTGTCATCCTTTGATTTCCTGATAAATAAACAAAACAATAGTCACATACTTCATACCACACCCAGGGAGGCAGGTAGCCTAGCGGTTAAGAACATTGGGCCAATAACCGAAAGGTTGTTGGTTCGAATTCCTGAGACGACTAAGTTAAAAATCAGTCGATGTGCCCTTGAGCAAGGCACTTAACCCTAATTGCTCCTGTAAGTTGCTCTGGATAAGAGTGTCTGGTAAATGACTAAATTGTAAAAATGCTAACTGTATAACCCCCAGTACAACCTAAAAAGGAAAACTGTGAGATCTCATAAATCCACTGAGAACAACTGTTAATAGTGTTGTTTTGACCAGTCAGACAGTGAGGCTAATGGAGTGTTATGCACATGACAGACCAGTGAGAGTGTGGTAAGTTATATAGACAGACACAGACAGGTGCCATTCCGTCACACGTTTTCGATATTGTATAGGATACTGAGCAGCTAAGAAGCAAGACTGACTTGTTCTGTGTTTGAGGCTAAAAGTGTGAGCAATGAACTCCCTTGTCTGCTAAAGTTAGACAGAAAGAGACACACGGTTGCGTACTTGAAGAAGCGTGGTTTGTGTGTCACGTTGTTCTCCTCCAGAACTTTCCTCCTCTCTCTCTGGAGCTGCTCTATCCTCCGTTTCTGCTCCTCAGCCCCCTCAATGTTCCCTTCTTCCAAACATCTGAGAGAGAGCGAGAGAGAGAGTGTGTGAGCGTGTGTGTGTGTGAGAGAGAGAGAGAGAGAGAATCCCGAGGGTGTGTCGTACCTCTGGTCGAGACGGAAGCGTGTGTCTGTGGGGGGTAGGAGGGGCTTCAGGGCAGCGTCAAGCTCATTCAGCTCCACAGCAAACTGAGTGAAGCCATAGTACTGGTCCTGGTCCACAGGCATGGGGTCTACACACACACTTTTATTATTAAATTACACAAACACATTTTTTACTACTCTTCTGGCAAAGCACAACATATCAAGCTATAATATTTACTGTAGAATTGAGTTTTGACGGACAGTCCAAAGAGCCAGTCACTCACTTGCTCTCCAGATGCAGATAGCAGAAGGTGGGTCTCCTTGGTACACGCCCTCATGCCATTTGCCAAAGAAGGAGTGGATGACACGCCCCCCTGTGTCCGTGAGCACTCCCTCTATCTCGTTAACCGTTGAGCTCCACGATCTCGCCTGCGGATTAAATACGCAAAACGTATTAATAATAAACAAATGTATTAACAAACCAAGGACACAAAAACAATGTCATGTCACAATCGGAAACGCATCAAACCCTGTTAATCATGTTATAAATGATTTAATATAAATTCCTACAATTCTATACCCAACACATGAATCCATCCACCACTCATCAGCTTTCCAAGAAAATAGTATCCAGGATGTTGTTCCTCCCATCCCCCAGCAGATGGAGCTGTTACACTTGATAATACCCTCAGATAAACCTCCACCGAGTGCCTAAGGGTTCATATGTGTTGTCCAATTGACATGTTAGGCAACGTCTCAAATAACACCCTATTCCCTATATAGTGCAGTACTTTTGGCCAGAGCCCTATGGGGAGTAGTACATTATATAAGAAATAGGGTTCCATTTGGGACACACACTTAGTGTAGCTGTGCACACAGGTATGGTCTTCACTGTATATAGTCCCTCTCCTCACCTTGATGAAGGTCACTTTACACTGGCAGGCATCACTGCTGGTGTTTTTGATTGACATCTCTCCGTAGTGTTCTATCCAGCGCTGGCCACTCAGGATGTTGTGGATGCAGGAAGTTACCTTGTTCCACTCATAGTGGTCCCCAAACCTGAGGATGACAAACACACCTGTCACACACCCCTTTCACATGACAACACCCACCCCTCTTTCATATGACACCAGACCTGTCACACCTCTCTTTCACATGACACCAGACCTGTTACACACCCCTTTCACATGACACCAGACCTGTCACACCCCTCTTTCACATGACACCAGACCTGTCACACACCCCTTTCACATGACACCAGACCTGTCACACACCCCTTTCACATGACACCAGACCTGTCACACCCCTCTTTCACATGACACCAGACCTGTCACACACCCCTTTCACATGACACCAGACCTGTAAACACCGCCACACTCTCTTTTGCATGAAAGCAGTTCTTAGATGCACACACACACGTCCGCACCAGTGGAGGCTGCTGAGGGGGGGACGGCTCATAATAATGGCTGGAATGGAGTCATTCATGGAATGGCATCAACCACATGGAATCCACATCTTTGATGCCATTCCATTGACTCCATTCTAGACATTATTATGAGCCGTCTTCCCCTCAGCAGCCTCCACTGGTGTGCACACGGCCCACACACAAATTCTATAGATCAAAGAGACTCACGCTGGCAGGGTCACATGAGTGGTTCCCATGCGAACAATCTCCATGGATTTCCCCCAGAACTTATTCTTCCACTGGACATCTGAGAGACAGACAGGAGACAGACAGCGAGACAGACAGGAGGCAGCGAGACAGACAGGAGGCAGTGAGACAGACAGGAGGCAGCGAGACAGGAGACAGACAGGTGTAAGTAGGTCGGTGGGGTGGGTAACCCTCACAATAACAATCCCAAATAGAAAGGTGGTGATATGTTTACCTTGCCAAAAAGTGAAGTTCTTAGAGTCACAGTGACATGCTGACACAGGTGGGTGATGGCTCACCTGAGAAGGACAGGGGGTACAAAGTTACTGACAATGTTATGAGAGTTCAGTCATCCTACACAATGGTTGTGTCCCAAATAGAACCCTATATAGTGCATTAATTTTGACCAGATCACTATGGGCCCTGGTCAAAGGTTGTAGACTGAATGGGAATAGGGTGTAATTTGGAACACAGAAAATGAATTAGCCCAGTGATTCTTGGTTTACTGTATGCGAGTGACGTTAACTTGTTCCTGTTTACCTGTTCTGCTATGAACCGGAAGCCCTTGTCAGGTCTGTCACACTCGTATGTCTCTCCCAGGATGGGGTTAAAGGGTTTACTTCCTGCCCGGTGGTAACTGGAGGCGTACGCAGACACCGCAAACGTCGCCACATACACCTGCACAGGAGACACAGTGAGGGAGAGAGAAAGAAAGAGGTGTGTTACTCACCATGTGTAGGTAGAGGTTGCGAGGGTGTGTGGGTTCTCACAATGCATCATAAGAATCATGGAGCGAGTATGTTTCAATTCTCTCACCATGCGCTGCTATGGACTGTGCGTGTGTGTGTGTGCGTGCATGCGTGCATCATGTTTGCGCGTGCATGTGTACTGGCATCTTATACCCTCACCATTCTCTGGTACGGGTCCTGTGTGTTGTTGGCTGTATCCAGCAGCTCGGAGTACTCCACCTCCTCACACAGCCTCTGTAGTGTGTTGAGAGGCTCATTGAGCTGAACAGGCATGGCTACCTTGGACAGGTCCTTCCCTATGTTGTTCTTGAGGATGTTCCATAGACTGACACTGCTGCTGCTGGGCTGGGGGGAGGGGAGGGTAGTCCGCCTGCGGGCCACCTGAACACCACTTCCTCCTGAGCCTGCTGGGGGAGAGAAACGGGGTAGAGGTGCTGGTCTTAAAAATGGATGTACATAGGAAACTGGACAGACATTTGCTCACTCATACAAATTGTTATGCTCGTCATACAAATACTCATACAAACCCGCACACACAGACGGGATACCTGAGTCATGTCTCTCGCGTCCTCCCTCGTTGCTGTAGCCATTGTCCATGGAAACGCTGTCGCTGACATCGCTGATATATGAGTCATCATCGGAGGCCTGGAGACAGAAAACGTATTTAAACTGATTCAGGGTCAGATTATTGTTAATCTCCCTAATGGTTATGGTTGGCATTGGGGTTGGGTAATCTTCTCCCAGATCTGTGGTTAGGGCTCACCTCGTTCTCAGAGGAGCTGGAGGTCAGTTGGTACTCCTGAGCATCAAAGAACTCTGACATGGACTCAGGGATGGACGCTCGACTCTCATTGGACACCTGGTGGACAAGGGGGCGGGATCCATCTGGGAGATCCTGATTGGTAGAAGATGTTGATTGGCAGCGGAGGTTTAGGTCAGTCCCAATGGCATGTTTGGTATATAAACACCATCTCTTGAAATCAACTTGATAATACATTTTACAATACAATGATATGTGCAATATTGTGGAAAACAGCACATGCACACTCTCACACCTTACTCACCGAGCCATAGCCGGTCTTGAGGCTCATGACCTGTGCTGGAGGAGGGGCCTTCAGGTCAATAGTGTGTCTCACTCTGTCCCTCTCTGCTGATAGAGAACTGTAGGCTGACCGCAGAGTGGAGTGAACTAGAGAGGGAGACAGAGAGGATTGTGTGGGGGAGGGATGGAGAGGGTTGTGTGTGTGATAGTGAGTGAGTGACAGAGTTTTAACCACTATACCCAGCCTTCCTCTGGGAACTGTAAAATACCTATATTGAACCAGGAGTGTGATCTGAAACCAGGGACTCACTGTTGTTAGCCAGCCTGCAGAAGTCCTCCTGGAGGCGGTTGGCATCAGTAGGTGAGTCTGGGGATTCCAGGAAGGCAAAGGCCTCCTGGATGTTGGCTTCAGCAGTAGAGAGGTTTGGATGGGAGGTATGGAGATGAGGAGAGGCAGGTGGTGAGACACAGCCAGGAACCTGGTGGAAGAAAAGAGAGAAATCAGGGTTAAAGACAATTACAGGTGGGGCATTCATTTGGTGTCACACTGAACACAGAATACTTCTTTAAACAACAGTTGACAAGTACACTCCCCTACGTATTTGTACTCAACATGTACATAAAATTGCAGGCCTATGTAACACTCGTAGAATACACATACACTACTTGACCAAAAGTATGTTGACACCTGCTCATCGAACATCTCGTTCCAAAATCATGGGCATTAGTATGGAGTTGGTCCCCCCTATAAAAGCCTGCTTCCATTCAGCCACAGGAGCATTAGTGAGGTCGGGCACTGATGTTGGGTGATTAGGCCTGGCTCGCAGTCGGCGTTCCAATTCATCCCAAAGGTGTTCGATGGGGTTGAGGTCAGGTCTCTGTGCAGGCCAGTCAAGTTCTTCCACACCGATCTCGACAAACCATTTCTGTATGGACCTCGCTTTGTGCACGGGGGCATTGTCATGCTGAAACAGGAAAGGGTCTTTCCCAAACTGTTGCCACAAAGTTGGAAGCACAGAATCGTCTAGAATGTCATTGTAGGCTGTAACGTTAATATTTCCCTTCGCTGGAACTAAGGGGCCTAGCCCAAACCATGAAAAACAACCCCAGACCATTATTCCTCCTCCACCTGCATTGGGGCAGGTAGCGTTCTCCTGGCATCCGCCAAACCCAGATTTGTCCGTCGGACTGCCAGATGGAGAAGCGTGTTTCAACACTCCAGAGAACACGTTTCCACTGCTCCAGAGTCCAATGGCGGCGAGCTTTACACCACTCCAGCCGACGCTTGGCATTGCGCATGGTGATCATAGGCTTGTGTGCGGCTGCTCGGCTATGGAAACCCATTTCATGTAGCTCCCGACAAACAGTTATTGTGCTGACGTTGCTCTAGAGGCAGTTTGGAACTCGGTAGAGAGTGTTACAACTGAGGACAGATGATTTTTACGCGCTACGCACTCGGCGGTCCCGTTCTGTGAGCTTGTGTGGCCTACCACTTCGCGGCTGAGCCGTTGTTGCTCCTAGATGTTTCCACTTCACAATAACAGCACTTAGTTGCCCGGGGCAGCTCAGCAGGGCAGACATTTGACTGACTTGTTGGAAAGGTGACCACGTTGAAAGTCACTGAGCACTTCAGAAAGGCCATTCTACTGCAAATGTTTGTCTATGGAGATTGCATGGTAGTGTACTCGATTTTATATACCTGTCAATAATGGGTGTGGCTGAAATAGCCGAATCCACTCATTTGAAGGGGTGTCCACATACTTTGTATGTAGGCTGTCTCGTCATTTTCCAACAATGACGAGACAGCCTACAGGGAGGAGGTGAGGGCTCTGGGAATGTGGTGCCAGGAAAATAACCTCTCACTCAACGTCAACAAAACAAAGGAGAGGGTGCACCCCCCTATCCACATCGACGGGCCCGCAGTGGAGAAGGTGGAAAGCTTCAAGTTCCTTGGCGTACACATCACCGACAAACTGAAATGGTCCACCCACGCAGACAGTGTGGTGAAGAAGGTGCAACAGAGCCTCTTCAACCTAAGGAGGCTGAAGAAATTTGGCTTGGCACCTAAAATCCTCACAAACTTTTACAGATGCACAATTGAGAGCATCCTGTCGGGCTGTATCACCGCCTGGTACGGCAACTGCACCGCCCGCAACCGCAGGGCTCTCCAGAGGGTGGTGCGGTCTGCCGAACGCATTACCGGGGGCAAACTACCCGCCCTTCAGGACACCTACAGCACCCGATGTCACAGGAAGGCCAAAAAGATCATCAAGGACATCAGCCACCCGAGCCACTGCCTGTTCACCCCGCTATCATCCAGAAGGCGAGGTCAGTACAGGTGCATCAAAGCTGGGACCGAGAGACTGAAAAACTACTTCTATCTCAAGGCCATCAGACTGTTAAATAGCCATCACTAGCACATTAGAGACTGTTGCTGCCTATTGAAATCACTGGCCACTTTCAGAAATGGAACACTAGTCACTTTAATAATGTTTACATATCTTGCATTACTCATCTCATATGTATATACTGTATTCTATAATATTCTACAGTATCTTAGTCCATGCCGCTCTGAAATTGCTCGTCCATATATGTACACTACCGTTCAAAAGTTTGGGGTCACTTAGAAATGTCCTTGTTTTCGAAAGAAAAGCAATTTTTTTGTCCATTAAAATAACATCAAATTGATCAGAAATACAGTGTAGACATTGTTGTTAATGTTGTAAATGGCCATTGTAGCTAGAAACGGCTGATTTTTAATGGAATATCTACATAGGTGTACAGAGGCCCATTATCAGCAACCATCAGTCATGTGTTCCAATGGCACGTTGTGTTTGCTAATCCAAGTTTATCATTTTAAAAAGGCTAATTGATCATTAGAAAACCCTTTTGCAATTATGTTAGCACAGCTGAAAACTGTTGTGCTAATTAAAGAAGCAGTAAAACTGGCCTTCTTGAGACTAGTTGAGTATCTGGAGCATCAGCAATTGTGGGTTCGATTACAGGCTCAAAATGGGCAGAAACAAATAACTTTCTTCTGAAACTCATCAGTCTATTCTTGTTCTGAGAAATGAAGGCTATTCCATGCGCTAAATTGCCAAGAAACTGAAGATCTCGTACAACGCTGTGTACTACTCCCTTCACAGAACAGCGCAAACTGGCTATAACCAGAATAGAAAGAGGAGTGGGAGGTCCCGGTGCACAACTGAGCAAGAGGACAAATACATTATAGTGTCTAGTTTGATAAACCGACGCCTCACAGGTCCTCAAGTGGCAGCTTCATTAAATAGTACCCGCAAAACACCAGTCTCAACGCCAACACTGAAGAGGCGACTCCGGGATGCTGACCTTCTAGGCAGAGTTACAAAGAAAAAGCCATATCTCAGACTGGCCAATAAAAATTAAAAATTAAGATGGGCAAAAGAACACAGAAACTGGACAGAGGAAGATAGGAAAAAAGTGTTATGGACAGACGAATCGAAGTTTGAGGTGTTCGGATCACAATAAATAACATTTGTGAGACGCAGACCAAATGAAAAGATGCTGGAGGAGTGCTTGATGTCATCTGTCAAGCATGGTGGAGGCAATGTGATGGTCTGGGGGTGCTTTGGTGGTGGTAAAGTGGGAGATTGAAGAAGGAAGGCTATCACTCCATTTTGCAACGCCATGCCATACCCTGTGGACAGTGCTTGATTGGAGCCAATTTCCTCCTACAACAGGACAATGACCCAAAGCACAGCTCCAAACCATGCAATAACTATTTAGGGTAGAAGCAGTCAGCTGGTATTGTCTATAATGGAGAGTCCAGCACAGTCACCGGATCTCAACCCTATTGAGCTGTTGTGGGAGCAGCTTGACCGTATGGTACGTAAGAAGTGCCCATCAAGCCAATCCAACTTGTGGGAGGTGCATCAGGAAGCATGGGGTGAAATCTCTTCAGATTACCTCAACAAATTGACAACTAGAATGCCAAAGGTCTGCAAGGCTGTAATTGCTGCAAATTGAGGATTCTTTGACGAAAGCAAAGTTTGAAGGACAATTATTATTTCAAAAAAAAATGTAATCATCATTTCTAACCTTGTTAATGACTACATTTCCTATTCATTTTGCTATATTTCCTATTCAAACTCATTTCATGTTTGTTTTCATGGAAAACAAGGACATTTCTAAGTGACCCCAAACTTTTGAACAGTAGTGTATATATTCTTAATGTTGTGAAATTGTTAGATATTACTTGTTAGATATTACTGCACTGTCGGCGCTAGAAGCAAGCATTTCGCTACACCCGCAATAACATCTGCTAAACACGTGTATGTGACAAATACAATTTGATTTGATGTATATCCTGCCACAGTATTAAAAACTCCATGAGACAGTAGTACAGTAGTAGTAGTCAATGCAACACTTCTCTCAAGTGGTCGTAGGTGTGACAATGACCGGTAGCAGGTACTGCTTTGAGAGAAAGTAAAACAGTGTGTACCTGTAGTGTGGCTATGATATCTTTTTTGGCATCTTTGTTGTAATTTTTTGAACGCCATTTCCTGGGACCCTTCTTCTCCTTCTTGGGAATGTCGTATGTTGAGGCCTGATGTCCCAGAGAGAGAGACAGAGCGAGGGAAGGGACAGACAACTGTTACCATAGAGAGAAAACGTAGAGGTTAGGGTTATAGTCTTGGGGTTAGTTGAGGTGTGCATACCTGCAGTGTACTGATAGCAGGGGCAGAGTAAGAGGAAGTGTAGTGTAGGTCAGGGTTATAGGTCGTGTTACTATGAGGCTGATGGCGGGGGCAGAGTAAGTGTAGGTCATGGTTATAGGTCATGTTACCATGAGGCTGATGGTGGGGGCAGAGTAAGTGTAGGTCAGGGTTATAGGTCATGTTACCATGAGGCTGATGGTGGGGGCAGAGTAAGTGTAGGTCAGGGTTATAGGTCATGTTACCATGAGGCTGATGGCAGGGTAAGTGTGGTGTAGGTCATGTTACCATGAGACTGATGGTGGGGGCAGAGTAAGTGTAGGTCAGGGTTAAAGGTTGTGTTACCATGAGGCTGATGGCAGGGTAAGTGTAGTGTAGGTCAGGGTTATAGGTTGTGTTACCATGAGGCTGATGGCAGGGTAAGTGTGGTGTAGGTCAGGGTTATAGGTTGTGTTACCATGAGGCTGATGGCAGGGTAAGTGTGGTGTAGGTCAGGGTTATAGGTTGTGTTACCATGAGGCTGATGGCAGGGTAAGTGTGGTGTAGGTCAGGGTTATAGGTTGTGTTACCATGAGGCTGATGGCAGGGTAAGTGTGGTGTAGGTCAGGGTTATAGGTTGTGTTACCATGAGGCTGATGGCAGGGTAAGTGTAGTGTAGGTCAGGGTTATAGGTTGTGTTACCATGAGGCTGATGGCAGGGTAAGTGTGGTGTAGGTCAGGGTTATAGGTTGTGTTACCATGAGGCTGATGGCAGGGTAAGTGTGGTGTAGGTCAGGGTTATAGGTTGTGTTACCATGAGGCTGATGGCAGGGTAAGTGTAGTTCAGGGTTATAGCTTAAAGCTGAAATATGTAACTTTTTGGGCGACCGACCAAATTCACATAGAAATGTGAGTTATAGATCTGTCACTCATGGAAAGCAAGTCTAAGAAGCGGTAGACCTGTTCTATGTGCGCTATTTCTATGCTTCCCGTTCTTAAGTTTAGTTTTTGCGTCTTTTACGTTCGGTTTTCTACACCAGCTTCAAACAGCTGAAAATACAATATTTTTGGTTATTGGAAATATATTTCACAGCGGTTTAGATGGTACAATGATTCTCTACATTATACATTGCTTGTTTTGTCAAAAACTGAAATTAAAGGGGCTGACTACAGTATGTGTACTGGGTCAAGGTTAGGGTCAAGGTTAGGGTTATAGGTTAAAGGGCAAAGGTTATGTGTTACCATGAGGCTGATGGCGGGGGCAGAGTCAGTGTAGTGTAGGTCAGGGTTATAGGTTAAAGGTTATGTGTTACCATGAGGCTGATGGTGGGGCAGAGTAAGTGTAGTGTAGGTCAGGGTTATAGGTTAAAGGTTATGTGTTACCATGAGGCTGATGGTGGGGCAGAGTAAGTGTAGTGTAGGTCAGGGTTAGGGTTGTAGGTTAAACGGGCCGAGAACTGTGTGTACTGGGCCAAGGTTAGAGTTATAGGTTAAAGGACAAAGGTGATGTGTTACCATGAGGCTGATGGAGGGGGCAGAGTAAGTGCGGTGGAGAACCTCCATACTCTTCAGCAACAGGTTGAGTTCCAACAGGTAAGACTCACACTCCTCTAAATCTGAGAGAGAAGGATGACAGATGTATGAATGGCAGAAGTTGAGGGAGGATCAATGTAGAGACAGTAAAGGCGTCTGCATGCGTCCCAGTTTGGAAGAGTTTGTGCATATATTATGACGACATTTTGTGACGTTTGTGTTCGCTTTGGACTTTGGTAAGGATAATTTTTTCCTTTTTTGGGCACACAAATATTTTTCTTAAGCCAAGCTGAAGTTGGTAGCCGAAGTGATTGACCAATCACTTCGTCAGTGATTGGTCAATAGTATGGATTGTAACAGAGTATGCGAGCCGACTTCGGCTAGCCGCCAGCCGAAATGAAGCATGCTGACGCCTTAAGGCTGTGTCCCAAATGGCAACCTATTCACTATATAGTGCCCTATGGACCCCTGGTCAAAAGTAGTGCCCTATGGACCCCTGATCAAAAGTAGTGCCCTATGGACCCCTGGTCAAAAGTAGTGCCCTATGGACCCCTGATCAAAAGTAGTGCCCTATGGACCCCTGGTCAAAAGTAGTGCCCTATGTATGGTATAGAGTTCCAGCAAGTACGGCGAGGTCCATCAGAATAAGTATGGCAGACAGGTGAGAGGTTTCACCTCCATACCTCTGCAGCACCTATCCATGTCTTCTGAGGAGTGGAGCCAGGCAGAGACCTTAGCCTGCTGGACAACAGACGCCTGCTTAGCCAGACTGGAGCGGCACTATGAGATGGAGGGGGGAGGGATAGATCGAGAGATAGAGGACAGAGAGAGATCCAGAAAGGAGTGGAGAGAGGAGTGGAGAGAGGGAGATCGAGAGAGGGGTGGCGAGAAGGAGATCGAGAGAGGAGTGGAGAGAAAGACAAGGAGTTGGAATATGCATACAGATTCCTATCAAATACGCTATACAGTACAATAATGAAATGATGATTGGTCAGTTTAAAAGCTCCAGGAAGAGGTTGCTCTTAGGCACAGATGTAGGATCAGCTTACAATCCCCAAAATCCTAACATTAGCCAAAACGGATCATAGATCAGTGTCTAGGGAGACCCGTACCTGTCTCATGGAGTCGTTGAGGTTGGGAGAGAGGTGTGAGGAGGGGTGGAACAGAAGCCTCTCGTGGGGGTACATCGCAATCTCGTTCTGACGGAAGACGCGGTGATGTCGCAGCTTCGACACCCAATCATCAAACAGCTGCTGTGACTTCACTTCCTGAGACTTCTCAGACTTCACCTATAGAACAGCGAGATGTGATGTCATTCAAGTAGGAGAGAGAGAGAGAGAGAGCGTAAAACAGAGAGAGACAGAGAGAGACACCTTGAGGTGATAAATGTTGTTGTTGGTGTCCAGATCGATGGCCTTGGTTTTCTTCTTGATTGACATGACAGACAGCCCCACATCAATGCAGCCATGCAGCTTGCCCTTCTTCAGCTGGAAACAAAAGTAAAGGTCAGTGTGTGTGTTTAATTGACTAAATGAGCAAATGCTTGCTACTTCAATGACACATACTGTACATTAACTAAATTCTGTGTGTGTGTGTGTGGGGAGGGGGGGTGATGCATCTGCCTGACATACTTTTGAATAGGTACTTACATCAGCTCCACGTTTTGAGTACTTCAGAATGCCTTTTTCCAGCAAGAAGTATCTCTGTATAACAAGAGACACAATAGCAACTGTTTTAGCCGCCCGTCTGTCAAATTCAAACTACCTTAACGCATTACTGCTGTGGACAAAAGTTTTTTACATTAACATATTATCCATTCAAATGCTCCACTCAAATGTCACCTCCAGCTCAACATAACTAGTGTCTTATCGGAGCTTTAGATAAACACCAGGTATGTGTCGGGTAGCACACTTCTCCCATTTCCTCCCCATTTCCATGTGCCAGCCCTAATTGAGAGGTTAAGGGAGGGGCAGGGTGTCTCTCAAGTGTCTCTCCTTGATTCCTCACGTCCTCTTCTCATCTCCTTCAGTCCGTAAGAGGAGAAGGTCTGAAAAGATCCTCTGATTTTCTCCTCTAATGCATTTGGAGGATTCAAGGAAAGACACTTGAGATTTACCTGCAGTGAGAGGTAAGGAGTAAAAAGCCAGCTGACGTAGCTAGTTGGTTAGCTAAGCTAGCCACTGTAGCTAGCCAGTAACTCTTCCAGTATGTGTTGATGCCATTTCACAGGATTTGTTTTTGGACAGAAGCTGTAGATATCGGTAAGAAATGCTACTTCTGTAGCCAAATATAATATTCATATATAAAAAAAAAATTAAGCATTAAATGACCTGGTATGATGATGTATAAAATCAGTTACACAGTTTAACGCCGTTATTTTAGAGTTTTTGCCCAAAGTCAACCTTTAAGGGAGGTGCCCACCTTGTCAGGTGGTCAGGGGTAAGGCATGTAGTACCCACCTTTTGCCATCCTTTCATGGGCCATTTCCTCCTCTTGAGCAAGAATCCCTCCTGTTTCTCTGGCTCCTGGATGTTGCCAGGGTTACCCTTCAGGCCCTCAATGATCTCCCAGCTGTCCTGTAGACAGAAACTCATGGGGTTACACACGCATTCACACACTCACACACTCACACACTCACACACTCACACACTCACACACTCATACACTCATACACTCATACACTCATACACTCATACACTCATACACTCATACACTCATACACTCATACACTCATACACTCATACACTCATACACTCACACACTCATACACTCATACACTCACACACTCACACACTCACACACTCACACACTCACACACTCACACACTCACACACTCACACACTCATACACTCATACACTCATACACTCACACACCTGATGGCTGTCATGTTTGGACGAGCTGGCGCTGCTGTCACTGTGGGTAGGGGACATTGATGTCATCTTCCTGTGACTTGGCAGTTCTGCTCACAATCGTCTAGTCTCCGTAGAAACCACAGAGGTCACCAGGAACATCACTTAGCATTCCGACATCAAGAGACTGTCACCATGACTACCACTGTTAGAGAGGAAGAAGGGAGAGAGAGAGAGGGAGGTGGCGAGAGAGAGGAGAGAGAAACAGAAGAGAAGGAAGCAGTGAGAAAGAGAACATTCAGTTATTTAATTTTCTGCACGTTTGGAGACAGACAGGTGAGCTGAGAGAAATGAAATTGCATTCCACTGTGGCGTTGCTTTAGTGAAGCAGCAGGACATAACAAAAGGAGGTGTGACTTCTGAGAGAACAGACAAACTATTCTATGCCCTCATAAAACTAGGAGTGCTTTTAGGTTAGGCATGATAACCTCACGTGTTCTTTATGTTGGCATGATCTCTGACACACACACAAATGCACGCACACACAGTACAGAGTACACTTCCTGCAGCATACATCCTGTGTATGGGGAAATGCCAGTCTCTGTATTTGAACTAATGTATAGTGCCGTGAGCCAGTGGCAGCAGCACTGTAAAACCCACATGACCCCCAGCACAGTCAGTCATTGCTGCTGTGCTGACCAGCAGAGTCCACAACAAATGAGTCATCAATACTGGGTTACACAATCAGTCCCAGCCAAGTCCTTCAAATCACAGCAGAGGACTAAGCTAGCCAGTAGCCACACACTACACACGGAAATACTGGGAGAGACATGGAATTCTGCTGCTTGGTATTTGCTAGTAGCATACACAGTATTGGCACACAGTAGTCAAATCTCCACATTCCGTGATACTAAGGCTGGCACAATGACTGTATAATCCTGTAACCGACAATTGTGGATGAAGACAGTCATGAAAATAAAATAACGAACAGCTGACTGAGGACAAGACGGCCGGGCATTCGTGCGGTTGAGTGAGTTTCCGCAGTTACACATGGACTCTTTACAACGTGATGAGACTTTGTTGCTCCTTGCTGAAACAAACGTGTTGTAGCAAACAAGTATTTGGTTGCCTAGGCAACACCCCATTCCTGCAGCACCAGCACATGAGAAAATGTGCCTAGAACAAGCTGTTCAAACTATTATAACGGTGACCAGGACAGTCACAGCCCTACGTGATACCCTAGACCAGGGCTCATTCAGCCACGGGACAATTTTTTCTTGAGCGGATGGTCGGAGGGCCGAAACATAATTATAAATAATTAGTACTCTGCAAATTGATGCAAGAAGCCCAAACAGATATTGTATTTGACAAAAATAAATCATTTAAAACCTTGATTACATTGGTACACGATCACATGTCTATTTTTGAGTGGAAATACTTGGGAATAGACTACCTAAATTCAAATTATTTTTAGGTGAATTCCTAGTGTCATGGGGAAATAAAACAAACCGCGGGCCATTAGTTGACGATCCCCGCCCTATACTATTAAGTCTACTACATAAGGAGACAACAAGGCATGCTTGGTAGGTTCTAGCAGCGCAAAGTAGTGCGATGTGAGCTCAATGTTCACATTTCGTAGACAAAGGCCCCATGCCAAAATATTTCAATGTATTTGCATAGTATGAGTTTTTCCCTTTTTTACTTTTGTAGACATTACCTTGGCTTAGATTACAGCAATGCAAACACCTGGGTCGTATTTCACTAGACACCAAACTAAGGAAACATGGAGGGACTGGCTGAACTTGTTAAACAAAAGAAAAGCTCGTTTTTGTTTTCCGTTGCATAATGTTTTTTGACGGTGTGCACTAATGAATGCTTTTTGCAAGGCTGGTTTTGCAACCCAGTATGGTACAGGAACGGTATGAAAGTATGAAAATCTGGATACCACCCAACCCTAATGTACACAGCGTGTCAATGGTTAATGAGAAGTGAACAATATGTCCACATTCTTACTGTGATGTAACAACACACATTCCCCCTGTGTGTGTTAGAGACACTCCTTGATGGCAGCCAAAATACACACTCTGCACACTGTATAAGCAGTGTTTCCCCAACTCCAGTCCTCCGGTACCCCCAACAGCTCACATTTTTGTTGTAGTTCCGGACAAAAACACCTGATTCAACTTGTCAAGGGCTTGATGATTAGTTGTAGGGCTGTCCCAGATTAAAATAAATCTTGATCGACCGAAAGTAGTCTGTTCTTACAACCAATCGATCGGTCTAAAGTTTTTAAACTTTATATATATTTTCCATATATAGACACACCCTATGTGTTTTAATAAACTCAACTATATGCATTGAGCTTGTCTGACTCTTTAAGCTTACTGTTTGATGAAATAACACACAAATGACTCAAGAGGGAGCCAGAGATCTAGATAACCAGAAGAAAAAACCTTAACCTGACCCAACCATTCTCCTCCCGCTTCTGCTGGCTTTCAATCTGCCATTTCTCTCCTGAAGTTGCCGGTAATAGGCTACACGAGGAGTCGGCAACCTTTCTCATGTGGAATGCCAATTTATCTTACCATTCCTACCGATCTGCGTGACAGTTATGGTTTTCATATGCACATTTTTGTGGAACAGTTTCATTTAATTTATAATAACGTCATATATATCTCAAAATCATTGTAATGTGGTTAATCAAAATTATATCCAAATCTAAATTAAAATTATACAAACCTAATTAGGTAACTTCTATTGCCAATTATGTAAAAATAGCCTACATAAAGCCAACAAATAAAAACATTGCAGCCTGCAGGTAGAAAATATTATAATAATACATGTAAAAAATACTATAAATCACATTGGCTACGCATGACCTGTCTGCAACAAACTTGAAACATTGTATCAACTATACATTTGGGTCCAAAGCTAACTTGCAACATTGTATAAAATATTTTGGGCCCTCAGAGTTTCCCCCGCCAGTGAGCTCGTGACAGACACAGCTGTAGGCTATTTGCGCAAGGGATAAGAAGCATTGCTTGACTTGGGCAGGAGCTCACCAGAGCTGAGTACCGGCACCTCACATTTTTTACTGCTTGAGCTCCTGTTCCTCATAGAACATTAGCTCAAAAGTATTGTGGAGCTCCTGCACCTAAATATAAACAGTACCAGCACCCAAAATGAGTACCGGAACCTATTTCAGTCCAAATCAAGCACGGATAAGAAGTAATCAGGTAGGCCTATTTTATGACGTTTGCACTGGATCAGAGCATTACATTTTTCCCTTTCACACTGACTGGTTATCAAAAGGGAGAGAGCTGGATTTTTTTTTTTAAATGCATTGAGGAACTATTGTCATTCTCAGATGTAAAAACAGACTTTGTTTGCTTGCTGTTTTAGGTGAAGAGAACATTAATTTGAGAAGCTCCACAGCTTATTAGTGGTGGTGCGTTAAGCCAAATCAGAAATACTCTCAGATCCCAGAATGGGCACATTTATATGCCTATATTTGCACGCAGGCTAGGTAGCTTATAGGCCTACAGTGCACTCGGAAAGTATTCAGACCCCTTCTCTTTTTCCACATTGTTACGTTACCGCCTTATTCTAAAATGGATTAAAAATAATAATCCTCAATCTACACACAATACCCCATAATGACAAAGCGAAAACAGGTTTAGACATTTTTGCAAATGTATTACATATAAAAACAGAAATACCTTATTTACATACGTATTCAGACCCTTTTTGCTATGACCTCAGGTGCATCCTGTTTCCATTGACCATCATTGAGATGTTTGTACAACTTGGAGTCCAACTGTGGTCAATTTAATTGATTGGACATGATTTGGAAAGGCACACACCTGTCTATATAAGGTCCTACAGTTGACAGTGCACTTCAGAGCAAAAACCAAGCAATGAGGTCGAAGGAATTGTCCATAGCGCTCCGAGACAGGATTGTGTCGAGGCACAGATCTGGGGAAGAGTACCAAAAATATTATGCAGCATTGAAGTTCCCCAAAAACACAGTGGCCTATACCATTAATAAATGGAAGAAGTCTGGAACCACCAAGACTCTTCCTAGAGCTGGCCGCCCGGCTAAACTGAGCAATTAGGGGAAGGAGGGCCTTGGTCAGGGAGGTGACCAAGAACCCGATCGTCACTCTGACAGAGCTCCAGAGTTCCTCTGTGGAGATGGGAGAGCCTTCCAGAAGGACAACCATCTCTGCAGCACTCCACCAAATCAGGCCTTTATGGTAGAGTGGCCAGACGGAAGCCACTCCTCAGTAAAAGGCACATAACAGCCCACTTGGAGTTTGCCAAAAGGCACCTAAAGGACTCTCAGACCATGAGAAACAAGATTCTCTGGTCAGATAAAACCAAGATTTAACTCTTTGGCCTGAATGCGTCACATCTGGAGGAAACCTGGCACCATCCCTACGGTGAAGCATGGTGGTGGCAGCAGCATCACGCTGTGAGGATGTTTTTCAATGGCAGGGACTGGGAGACTAGTCAGGATCGAGGGAAAGATGAACGGAGCAAAGTACAGAGAGATCCTTGATGAAAACCTGCTCCATAGCGCTAAGAACCTCAGACTGGGGTGAAGGTTCACCTTCCAACAGGACAATGACCCTAAGCACACAGCCAAGACAACGCAGGAGTGGCTTCGGGACAAGTCTCTGAATGTCCTTGAGTGGCCCAGCCAGACCCCGGACTTCAACCTGATCTAACATCTGTGGAGAGACCTGAAAATAGCTGTGCAGCGACGCTCCCCATCCAACCTGAGAGCTTGATAGGATCTGCAGAGAAGAATGGGAGAAACTCCCCAAATACAGGCGTGCCAAGCATGTAGCGTCATACCCAAGAAGACTCAAGGCTGTAATCGCTGCCAAAGGTGCTTCAACAAAGTACTGAGTAAAGCGTTTGAATACGGGGGGGGGGGGAGATTTCATCCATGTTAGAATAAGGCTGTAACATAACAAAATGAGGAGAAAGTCAAGGGGTCTGAATACTTTCTGAATGCACTGTATATACTTCTATGCGTAATCAGGTGCGCGTCCTTACTCAACATTGACAGGAGCGCTCCAAACAAAAAGAAAATGACTAAATTGAATTGACAGAACACGTAAACGGAATGAAATAAACCAAAACTTGTTTCTCACAAGTGTAGCATAGGTTGTGCGCTCTGCAAACAATGTGTCCACTCCAACAATGAGAACGGTAAGACTGGAATAATAATATATTGAATGGATAAACATAAATTATTATAACCAAACAAACATTGTAAATTATAAATTAACGTTAAATGTACTACTGGTGATATATGTAATGGGGAAGTGATATACACTAACAATCAAATGCAAACAATTCACACAATTAAGTTATGAAAAATGAATGTGCACATTCTGGAGGGAGAGAGCACATTCTGGAGGGAGAGAGAACATTCTGGAGGGAGAGAGAACATTCTGGAGGGAGAAGTGTACTGTGCATCTGGGCGCTGCATGGTCAATCCGACGTCTGCATTGGCCATGCAGCATTTACGGTGATATGGCCTCTACAGAAGTCAGGGCATTTATACTTCTTGTAGTCGTGGAAAAGTACCCAATGGTCATACTTGAGTAAAAGTAAAGATACCTTAATCGAAAATGACTCAAGTAAAAGTTACCCAGTAAAATACCACTTGAGTAAAAGTCTAAAAGTATTTGGTTTTAAATATACTTAAGTATCAAAAGTAAATGTAATCTCTAAAATATACTTAAGTATAAAAGTAAAAGTATAAATCATTTCACATTTCTTATATTAAGCAAACCAGATGGCACGATTTTCTTGTTTTTAAAATGTATGTATAGCCAGGGCCACACTCCAACACATAATTTACAAACTAAGCATGTGTTTAGTGAGTCCGCCAGATTAGAGGCAATTTTTTTTAAAATATATATATATTTTTTATTTCAACTTTATTTAACCAGGTAAGCCAGTTGAGAACAGGTTCTCATTTACAACTGCGACCTGGCCAAGATAAAGCAAAGCAGTGCAATAAAAACAACACAGAGTTACATATGGGGTAAAAAACAAAGTCAAAAATACAACAGAAAATATATATACAGTGTGTGCAAATGTAGCAAGTTATGGAGGTAAGGCAATAAATAGGCTATAGTGCAAAATAATTACAATAGTATTAACACTGGAATGCTAGATGTGCAAGAGATGATGTGCAAATAGAGATACTGGGGTGCAAAAGAGCAAAATAAATAACAATATAGGGATGAGGTAGAGGTAGTTGGGTGGGCTAATTTCAGATGGGCTGTGTACAGGTGCAGTGATCGGTAAGGTGCTCTGACAACTGATGCTTAAAGTTATTGAGGGAGATAAGAGTCTCCAGCTTCAGAGATTTTTGCAATTCGTTCCAGTCATTGGCAGCAGAGAACTGGAAGGAATGGCGGCCAAAGGAGGTGTTGGCTTTGGGAATGACCAGTGAGATATACCTGCTGGAGCGCAGACTACGGGTGGGTGCAGCTATGGTGACCAATGAGCTAAGATAAGGCGGGGATTTGCCTAGCAATGATTTATAGATGGCCTGGAGCCAGTGGGTTTGACGACGAACATGTAGTGAGGACCAGCCAACAAGAGCGTACAGGTCACAGTGGTGGGTAGTGTATGGGGCTTTGGAGACAAAACGGATGGCACTGTGATAGACTACATCCAATTTGCTGAGTAGAGTGTTGGAGGCTATTTTGTAAATGACATCGCGAAGTCAAGGATCGGTAGGATAGTCAGTTTTACGAGGGCATGTTTGGCAGCATGAGTGAAGGAGGCTTTGTTGCGAAATAGGAAGCCGATTCTAGATTTAACTTTGGATTGGAGATTCTTTATGTGAGTCTGGAAGGAGAGTTTACAGTCTAACCAGACACCTAGGTATTTGTAGTTGTCCACATACTCTAGGTCAGACCCGTCGAGAGTGGTGATTCTAGTCGGGTGGGCGGGTGCCAGCAGCGTTCGATTGAAAAGCATGCATTTAGTTTTACTAGTGTTTAAGAGCAGTTGGAGGCTACTGAAGGAGTGTTGTATGGCATTGAAGCTCGTTTGGAGGTTTGTTAACACAGTGTCCAATGAAGGGCCAGATGTATACAAAATGGTGTCGTCTGCGTAGAGGTGGATCTGAGAGTCACCAGCAGCAAGAGCGACATCATTGATATACACGGAGAAAAGTGTTGGCCCAAGAATTGAACCCTGTGGCACCCCCATAGAGACTGCCATAGGTCCAGACAACAGGCCCTCCGATTTGACACACTGAACTCTATCTGAGAAGTAGTTGGTGAATAGGGATGTTATCTTGGCAATAGGGATGACCAGGGATGTTATCTTGATAAGTGTGTGAATTTGACAATTTTCCTGTCTTGCTAAGCATTAGAAATGTAAAGAGTACTTTTGGGTGTCAGGGAAAATGTATAGAGTAAAAAGCATATTCTTTTTCTTTAGGAATGTAGCAGAGTAAAAGTTAAAGTTGTTAAAATATAAAGAGTAAATAAAGTAAAGTACAGATACCCAATAAAACTACTTAAGTAGTACTTTAAAGTATGTTTACTTAAGTACTTTACACCACTGACTCCTTGCACTTCGCGGAGCAGTGCAGAGCTGTTGTGAAGGAAGTTGTCAAGGAAGTGAGTTTGTGTTTATACAGGATGTACTGCCCCCACCTACCGTCAACCAAGCATGTCAATGCGGAGCTATACAGAGCCCTCCACATGGTTACAACATTTGGGAGGCGTATGGCGATGCGGTACTGAGCTTGATTTGGCCTCAGCATGCCTCTGGAGGCTCCGTAATTGCGTCACACCCTCCATATGGAGCCTCCAACCACATTTTCTGATCAAGCATAAATTGGCTTTTAGTCTCCGTAATGGATTAGTTCACTGAGATGGGCACATACATATATATACGTACGTTAAATATAACATTAATAATTTAGCAGATGCTCTTATCCAGAGATACTTACAATAGGGAGTTCATACTTTTTTTCGTACTGGTCCCCTGTAGGAATCGAACCCACAACCCTGCCGTTGCAAGCGCCATGCTCTACCAACTGAGCCACATATGCTACTGTTCAACTACTCAACAGACTATCGACCAAACAATCGACTAATTGGGGTCAGCCCTAATTAGTTGACAAGTAGATTCAGGTGTGCTCGTCTGGGGCCACAACAAAAAGATGTACTGTTGAGGTTACTGGAGGACCACTGATATAGAGCGTGTATACTATGGAATGTTACACTGTTTGAGTGCCTATGGCTAGATGTGTGTGTGAATGCATGCATTTGTGTCTGTGTGTACGCAGTGGGATTTCCCCAACATGCTGTCTAGTTCCTCCAAAAGCTCTATAGAGTTTGTTTTGTGTGCGAGTGTCAGTGTATACTGTCTGGTTCCCCTCTCTCAAGAGTCAGTGCCATGCTTAGGACATGACTCAACAGTAGGAAGGAATGTTCCCCGTCCAAGACCCAATACTATAACACCTCCAACACCCTATGTCCCAAATGGCACCCTAATTCCTATTTAGTGCACTACTTTTGACATCCCTTCAAATTAGTCGATTCGGGTATTTCAGCCACACCTCCAAACAGGTGTATAAAATCGAGCACACAGTCATGCGATCGATCGATCGATAGATAGATAACTACTGAGTTTAGATATCATATCAACACATGCTGTAGATTCTTACATTGGACTGCATGGATACCCTTTACTATGGCAGAATACTCTGCAACTGCTTTAGGCCTGCTGAACAGCAACACTTTCACAACACTGCCCATTAAAAAGCTATGTCAGTGTACACACCTTCTACACAAGAAACCCTTCTCCAAATTGACTGTACTGTATCCAGCAGCAGTGTTACCCTCTGTTTCCATAGATACTAAGTACTAACTAAATAAACACTGAGTCAGACAGGGGGAGGGTGAGACTGGGAGGAAGGGGAACACCATTATAACACACCAATACCACTCCACAAAACCAAAATGCTGCTTTTCAGTTTTTCTGCAGGCATAAACGCAAGTTGCAACTCAAAATAACAGGCATTCAAGTACTCGCCTGGAAAGTGAAACAGTATGGATTTCCAGGCCAGTTAATTGCAGTAGAACTGGGTTGAATACCTCAACACAAAACCAAAACGTTGCTAAATAGCAACAAGTTGACCTATATTCCAGAGCACAGTCTTCATTGTGCTCTACAGAATGTTGACAACAATCAGACAAGAACAACACATCAGTTAATTTATTTACCTCAGCTGTTTGCTAAGTACTGTACACCCCTTGAGGCGTGTCTGGTTCGGCCTGGAAGTTCTAGGGTGGCCTTGTGTCTTATGTAACCAAGTCAATGATTAAAGCCATTATACCTTGTAAAATGACCTGGCTAAAGTTATGACAGGGTCAACGCTACCGTATTGTCACGAGAAACACTATGAGGATATATAAAAGTTATTTTATTTTTGTGAAAGCAGCTATTCAAACTTTGAATGGCCTTCAAGTTGCTGATGCGTTCACAAAAATACAATAAAAAAATTAATAAATCCCATAATGTTTCTTGTGACATTACAGTAGCATTGACCCAAACGCGTCACACCTGAGTGATAAAAGTTAGCCTAAACCAGTGATCAAATTTAGTTAACTCCGCCACAGTGTTGACAGAGCAGAGGCATCCCTGCTATGCAAAGCCAGTCAGCCAGGTAGCTCAGGACCATACAATGACATTTCCATTTACACAGCAATCTCCCTGATTAAGATGGGGAAGGGCGTGTTCATTTGGCATGCTATCCCAAAATGCTTCAGATAGAAATAGAATGAACAGAGCAAACCAGTTGAGCGTTATAGTGTAGCGTAGACGTGTCAGTCCTGTAAATCCAATGTCTTGGATTCTGGAGCGCTTGGCGTGAGGTGTGACACTCTATAGATAGAAGTGCTGCCCTTGGCACTGATCTAGGATCTGAGTGACTAACGCTCTCCAGCAGCAACCGGCTACTGCTCGCTCTGCCCCCTGGGATAGCAACAGTCCTCCACAGAGGCAGCTGCCTGCTCCCATCCGTCGCTAGCTGTAACGTTAAATGCTCTACCAAGTTCCAAGAGGACATGCACTAAGCCAACGCAACAACCTTTATCGCCTCTGAGGAGGCGGAAGAGTTATTACAGTGTTTTACTTCTGAGTTGCAATGTCGCATACAAAACATGTGCAGGTCAATCAACTTTCTGAGATTTCAGATAAGGAAGTGGTAGTGAAAAGTGAAAACCTCTGCCCCAATGTTTAATGCATAAGAAAACACTCATTATAATCACACAATGACAAACTGTTACTATGACAGCCAGGGTTTCCAGACTAGAACCTTGGATGGTCCATCTCTAGCTAGATGATGCGCTTCAATAGATGCATTAGACTAAAATAAAAGCTCAACCATCTCTGTTAATGATCAAGTGAATGGCTGCGTTGACACAGGCAGCCCAATTCTGATATTTTTCCCACTAATTGGTCGTTTGACCAATCACATCAGATATTTTTCAAAGCTGATCTGATTGGTCAAAATACCAAATTAGTAAAAAAAAAAAAGATCAGCCAAAAAAACCCCACAATCTCTGTATTCCAGAGGCAAAGTGGACCATCTGTAACTCTTCCTCCTATCAGCATATATCCTTGACATCATCTGTAGCCCTGCCACCAACAGATACGATCAGCATTGATCATCTACCAAAGAGCTCTGGTTCATATAATTAGAATTGTAGAGCTATATCCATTCTATTCCATTCATTCTAATTCTTAGGGCTGACAGATGGAGTTGTTGACCCTGCTTTGACCCCATGACCTTGGCTCTGATTCGCTGAGCTGGCCTTTGCGCTCTATACTGTAGTACAGTAATTAACTATTTAAGGGATGACTCCTGCTAGGTACATAAATGCAGTTCACCAGTGTCACTTCAAATCCATTATGCTTACATTGCTCTACATATCGACATGTTCTAGAACTGGTTGAGAGCATACTTTAAAAACAGTTCCAAGTCGTCACAGACTGTAGCCTATACGGTAAATATATGAAGCAAATAGGCCAAATCAGTACTTTTCTACAGAAACAGGTACTGTAGGGTTAGGAATATAATATTATCACGATACTTAGGTGCCGATACGATATGTATTGCGATTCTCACGATTCTCATAATTGTATTGCGATTCGATACTGTGATTTTATTGCGATTTTATGTTCCAAGCATATTGCTCACTATATGTCGGCTGCAGAGACGAGAGAGCATGAGAAAACAAGTTATCAGTCAGGGAAACAAGTGCTGAAAACATGTTGGCTCACTATTTAAAAATAAAATGGAAGCACTAGCTAACGCTACCTACAGATATTTGGAGTGAAATATTGATAGAATATAATTCCAAAATAATATTGCGATATGTAACTATCGATTCTCCGAGAATCACAGCGCTGATAACATAAATTATTGCAGTTGATATGCAGCCATTGTCAATGGTAGAGGATGTCGGCTTCATTGCCCTGATGGCATATTTAGAACTCAGACAAAGATCCCATGTCGAAAAACCATGACGGCATGGATGGAGAAACTGTCCAATGATTGCTCTGCAAGTACAAATCGCAAGCTCTCAAACACCATACGTGGCGTTAACAACAAATTGTTGGACGTCTATGAACACACCGTCATACATCACTGCAACGAGCCTTCGCCTAGATTAAATGAGAAGTAGGACATGAAGTCACATGTACTTACAACTGAGAACATGGAGGAGAGGGACACAGCAGAAAACCTAAAAACGGCATTAATTACTATCGTTGCTGAGTGGATGGGGGACTGCCGTAAAGTGAGCACCGTCTGTTAGGTAGCCAGGACTGCGGTAGACTGAACTGCATTGCCCTCGTAGCAGTTATACCAATGGTTTATATACATCATTGGGTCATACGCAGGCCAATTCTGAACGCACGTCATTTTATGATGAAGCGAAAAAAATAATAATGGCAGTCTAAACATTAAGAACAATTGTCACATCCAGCTGCGAGAAGTAGGGATGATGAGGGTGCTGCAGCACCCCCTGCAAAAACAGAATAAAAAACAAATATTGATCAAAACTAAATATAAGTTGTTTCTTCACAAAAGTAGTGCACTGGTCTTTACTAGTCCTGTATTAGCAGACAGATACAGCAGTGTATAGTGCCAGCAATTATTATTTTTTTGCAGCAGCAACACCCCCAAACATCTTCCCGCAGCTATCCCTATTAAAAAGCAACTTTTCTGTGTTTGAATGGTGTTTATTTTATTTAACCTTTATTTAACCAGGTAAGCCAGTTGAGAACAAGTTCTCATTTACAACTGCGACCTGGCCAAGATAAAGCAAAGCAGTGCGATTAAAAACAACACAGAGTTACATATGGGGTAAAACAAAACAAAGTCAAAAATACAACAGAAAATATATATACAGTGTGTTCAAATGTAGCAAGTTATGGAGGTAAGGCAATAAATAGGCCATAGTGCAAAATAATTACAATTAGTATTAACACTGGTGTGGGTGTATACTGGTCATAAAAAATATTCATGAAAGTAAACGGCTGATTGGCCAGCTCAACCAATGAGCCAACCTGATGTCACCTTATATTATACAGTGCCTTCAGAAAGTATTCATACCCCTTGACTTAATCCACATTTTGTTGTGTCACAGCCTGCATTAAAATGTATTTCCCCCCCTCACCCATCTACACACACACAGTACCCTATAATGACAAAGTGAAAACAAGTTTAGAATTTTTTTGCTAATTTGTGACCGACCAACTCGATCTTATGTAGCAAAATTTGAAATTGTGTTTTTTTTACATTGGATAAAAGTAGAGACTCAGAGCAAGAACATGTTATATCATACACTACAGTTGAGGAACAATGGGAAAGTAATTATGCTTTGAAAGTTGATAAACTTGTAACCCCACTTTTGAGAAAAAATTGAATGTTAATTTCTCTACCATAAGCCGCCGCCAATGTCGTTTTAGAGAATTTGACAGTACGTCCAACCAGCCTCACAACCGCAGACCACATGTAACCATGCAAGCCCAGGACCTCCACATCCGGCTTCTTCACCTGCGGGATTGTCTGAGACCAGCCACCCGGACAGCTGATGAAACTGTGGGTTTGCACAACCGAATAATTTCTGCACAAACTGTCAGAAACAGTCTCAGGGAAGCTCATCTGCGTGCTCGTCGTCCTCACAATGGTCTTGAGCTGACTGCAGTTCGGCGTCGTAACCGACATTAATGGAAAAATTCACACCTTCGATGGCCACTGGCACGCTGGAGAAGAGCTCCAGCGTGTATGGCGTCGTGTGGGCGAGCGGTTTGCTGATGTCAACATTGTGAACAAAGTGCCCCATGGTGGCGGTGGGGTTATGGTATGGGCAGGCATAAGCTACGGACAACGAACACAATTGCATTTTATCGATGGCAATTTGAATGCACAGAGATACTGTGATGAGACCCTGAGGCCCATTGTCGTGCCATTCATCCGCAATCGATAATAGACAG
Source organism: Coregonus clupeaformis (assembly GCF_020615455.1). Classification (NCBI taxonomy): domain Eukaryota; kingdom Metazoa; phylum Chordata; class Actinopteri; order Salmoniformes; family Salmonidae; genus Coregonus; species Coregonus clupeaformis. Next base: position 50,003,891 of record NC_059208.1, on the reverse strand, counting down.
TACTGTGCAGCCGTTTTCATTGACCTGGCCAAGGCTTTCGACTCTGTCAACCACCGCATTCTTATTGGCAGACTAAATAGCCTTGGTTTCTCAAATGACTGCCTCGCCTGGTTCACCAACTACTTCTCAGATAGAGTTCAATGTGTCAAATCGGAGGGCCTGTTGTCTGGAACTATGGCAGTCTCTATGGGGGTGCCACAGGGTTCAATTCTTGGGCCAACTCTTTTCTCTGTGTATATCAATGATGTCGCTGTTGCTGCTGGTGACTCTCAGATCCACCTCTATGCAGACGACACCATTTTGTATACATCTGGCCCTTCATTGGACACTGTGTTAACAAACCTCCAAACGAGCTTCAATGCCATACAACACTCCTTCAGTAGCCTCCAACTGCTCTTAAACACTAGTAAAACTAAATGCATGCTCTTCAACCGAACGCTGCTTGCACCCGCCCACCCGACTAGAATCACTACTCTCGACGGGTCTGACCTAGAGTATGTGGACAACTACAAATATCTAGGTGTCTGGTTAGACTGTAAACTCTCCTTCCAGACTCACATTAAGAATCTCCAATCCAAAGTTAAATCTAGAATCGGTTTCCTATTTCGCAACAAAGCCTCCTTCACTCATGCTGCCAAACATGCCCTCGTAAAACTGACTATCCTACCGATCCTTGACTTCGGCGATGTCATTTACAAAATAGCCTCCAACACTCTACTCAGCAAATTGGATGTAGTCTATCACAGTGCCATCCGTTTTGTCTCCAAAGCCCCATATACTACCCACCACTGTGACCTGTACGCTCTTGTTGGCTGGTCCTCACTACATATTCGTCGCCAAACCCACTGGCTCCAGGCCATCTATAAATCACTGCTAGGCAAATCCCCGCCTTATCTTAGCTCATTGGTCACCATAGCAACACCCACCCGTAGTCTGCGCTCCAGCAGGTATATCTCACTGGTCATCCCCAAAGCCAACACCTCCTTTGGCCGCCATTCCTTCCAGTTCTCTGCTGCCAATGACTGGAACAAATTGCAAAAATCTCTGAAGCTGGAGACACTTATCTCCCTCACTAACTTTAAGCATCAGTTGTCAGAGCACCTTACCGATCACTGCACCTGTACACAGCCCATCTGAAATTAGCCCGCCCAACTACCTCATCCCTATATTGTTATTTATTTTGCTCATTTGTACCCCAGTATCTCTATTTGCACATCATCTCTTGCACATCTATCATTCCAGTGTTAATACTAATTGTAATTATTTTGCACTATAGCCTATTTATTGCCTTACCTCCATAACTTGCTACATTTGCACACACTGTATATATATTTATTTCTGTTGTATTTTTGACTTTGTTTTGTTTTACCCCATATGTAACTCTGTGTTGTTGTTTTTATCGCACTGCTTTGCTTTATCTTGGCCAGGTCGCAGTTGTAAATGAGAACTTGTTCTCAACTGGTTTACCTGGTTAAATAAAGGTGAAATAAAAATAAAAAAAATAAAAAAAAATGCATGGCCCCATGTCGCAAGCATTTGTACACAATTCCTGGAAGCTGAAAATGGCCTGCATACTCACCAGACATGTCACCCATTGAGCATGTTTGGGATGTTCTGGATCGATACGTACGACAGCGTGTTCCAGTTTCCGCCAATATCCAGCAACTTTGCACAGCCATTGAAGAGGAGTGGGACAACATTCCACAGGCCACAATCAACAGCCTGATCAACTACATGCGAAGGAGCTGTGTCACGCTGCATGAGGAAAATGGTGGTCACACCAGATACTGACTGGTTTTCTGATCCATGCCCCTACTGTATTCCCTGTCATGTGAAATCCATAGATTAGAGCCTAATGAATTCATTTCAATTGACTGATTTCCTGATATGAACTGTAACTCTGTAAAATCTTTGAAATTGTTGCATGTTGCGTTTACATTTTTTGTTCAGTGTATATTTAAGTCAAAACTAACTCCGCCACTCACGAACATTCACTGTCTTCTTGGTTAGCAACTCCAGCGTATATTTGGCCTTGTGTTTTAGATTATTGTCCTGCTGAAGGGTAAATTCATTCATTCAGACTGAACCAGGTTTTCCTCTAGGATTTTGCCTGTGTTTGGCTCCATTCCATTTGTTTTTTTATCCTGAAAAACTCCCCAGTCCTTAACGATTACAAGCATACCCATAACATGATGCAGCCACCACTATGCTTGAAAATATGGAAAGTGGTACTCAGTAATGTGTTGTATTAGATTTGCCCCAAACATAACACTGTATTCAGGACAAAAAAAGTAAATTGCTTTACCACATTTGTTGCAGTCCTACTTTAGTGACTTGTTGCAAACAGGATGCATGTTTTTAGATATGTTTTATTCTGTACAGGCTTCCTTTTCACTCTCATTTAGGTTAGTATTGTGGAGTAACTACAATGTTGTTGATCCAGCCTCAGTTTCTCTCCTATCACAGCCATTAAACTGTTTTAAAGTCACCATTGGCTTCATGGTGAAACCCTGAGCGGTTTCCTTCCTCTCGGGCAACTGAGTTAGGAAGGACACCTGTATCTTTGTAGTGACTGGGTGTATTGATACACCATTCAAAGTGTAATTAATAACGTCACCATGCTCAACAGGATATTCAATGTCTGTTTTTTGTGTGTTTTTTACCCATCTACCAATAGGTGCCCTTCTTTGCGAGGCATTGGAAAACCTCCCTGGTCTTTGTGGTTGAATCAGTGTTTGAAATTCACTGCTTGACTGAGGGACCTTACAAATAATTGTATGTGTGGGGTACAGAGATGATGTCCATGCAAATTATTCTGTGACTTGTTAAGCAAATTTCTACTCCTGAACTTATTTAGGCTTGCCATATTGCTTATTGGACTCAAGACATTTCAGCATTGTTTTTAATTAATTTGTAAACATTTTTAAAAAACATAATTCCCCTTTTAAATTATGGGGTTTGTGTGTAGGCCAGTGAACAAAAAAGCTCAATTTTATCAATTTTAAATTCAGGCTGTAACAACAAAATGTGGAAAAAGTCAAGGGGTGTGAATACTTTCTGAAGGCACTGTATGAGGAAATAGCAAGCACTTTTTAAACAGCCTGCTTGACATACAAGTTTGAGGTGGGGTATTTTTTAAGTTTTTTTTTTTCTTCTATAATTTATGCTTTGGCCACAAATACGAGTAAAGAACGAGTCAACAACATGATTTGGCTACGAGTTAACAGATTATGAACTTTTAAAAATGAGATTTTCATTGACATCATTATTTTGAGAGCTCACAGAGTTAGAACGACTAGTCTATAGGCCTACATTAGTCAAGGAAACCACAAACAATCATAAAATAATGTTCCTATTTAGCAACATTTCAGTGGGTGTTCTGTCAAGAGAAATTAGTCATTAGGCCAGTGTTTCCCAAACTCGGTCCTGGGGACCCCAAGGGGTGCACGTTTTGGTTTTTGCCTTAGCAATACACTGCTGATTTAAATAATCAAAGCTTGATGATTCCTTTATTATTTGAATCAGCTGTGTAGTGTTAGGGCAAAAACCAAAACGTGCACCCCTTGGGGTCCCGAGGATCGAGTTTGGGAAAAGCTGCACAAAAGGCTCTGCATGGTAAATCTAACTTCTGCAGTAGCCGGCCGTACAGCATTTACTGCGATACGGCCTCTGCACAAGTCAGGGCATTCATACTTCTTGTGCTTTGCAGAGCTGTTGTGAAGGAAGTGAGTATGTGTCAATACTGGACCTCTCCCCCCACCTACCGTCAACCAATCAGATCAATGCGGACCTATATGGAGCCCTCAGCATTGTTACAAAATTTGGGAGGCGCACTGCGATGCGGTACAGAGCTCAATTTGGCCTCTGTATGTCTCTGGAGGCTCCGCAATTGCGTCACACCCTCCATACGGAGCCTCCGACCACATTTTCGGATCAAGCATAAATTGGCTTTTAGGCTATGTGGGATATTTCCGCACTAGACAAGACATGTCTCAATGAAAATTCCATGAAGTGACTGATAAGGAGTGTGTTACTGATAATTTAAGACAGACCTATGCTGCATTCATATGCTAGTCTGAACTAGGAAACGCGGACATTTCTGACTTGCTGATTAGTTAAACGCTGCACGAGTATAAGTACAACCAGTTAACACATTTCCGACTAGCATGTGAACGCGGCACTATGACTAACCAAAATGTCATCTGACAGGCTAATGAAATAGTCCCGACTAATGCAGCGTTCATGTGCTAGTCAGAACTAGGGAACTATATCCAGTTAGCAAGTCGGATATTTCGGCAACTGACAGAAAAGGTCACCCTTCACCCCCACGACTGCTCGTCTTTCCCAATTTTCTATCTCACCAAATCCCGACCTTGGAACCACAAGGAGCAACTCTGCGCAGCAGGAATGTTCATTCATACCATTGAGAATATTTCAGAAGGGACAGCACGCACCATATGGCCCAAATTGCTTGTTGGAATGTGCGTTTTACAAGTTTAGGCTACCACCACGTCTTTAGGCTAGGCTTCCTACAATTTTAGAATATAAAGAATAGAAGACATGCCAAGACAATCTAAAGTTAGTCAATTAAATGTAGCCTAGCCTAATCAATTAAATGTAGTAGGCCTAGGTCTAAAAATTGTGAAATTAATTCTGATGAGGTTGCCAACTTCATCCATTCCAATTTATCAGCGCAAAGACAATGTTCCGATAAACATTCCATCTTTGGAAATACTCCATGCAAATAAAACAGATTAATCATCTACAGAAACTGAGCTCCGTCCTTTGGACTTGCTTGAAAGATGATCCAAGCAGTTAGTCCCTCCCATTAGTAATTCTATCGAAATGGATATGTTCGCAATTAATTAACACCGCGACCAAAAGCAAGAGACGCGGCGAGAACAGACAACGCTGTCGCTGCAATTCAGAAAGAATAACATGGTAGCCTCCTGCGAAAGCAAAGTAAACAACATTTGGAGATGCCTAAATAGTCAATTGAATACAACAATCGCTTACACTTTCGAGATGAAAACTGCATTGAATGAAATCCAGCACAAGTTGAAGGAAAATATTACTCCGCGGCTTGCTGTGTGAGCGAATGAATGCCAGCGCTGAGGTGGGGAGGCTGGGAGGCTGGGATGCCTTTTGATCCAATGACTCGCGAGTGAAAAAAGCAAACGTCACTCAACCGGCAGTGACGAGATAAAAACAAACAGAAATGTCCAGGTGGCAGGGCCAACCATTGAAGTGTAATAAGAACTGGAGACTCCTTGCAAAAATGTCCGACCGGTTTTTCAAGGTAATCCACTCAAGGTCGCCTTAGGTCTTCGCATAAATGTATATGGACCAACATCACATGTGCACTGGTTCTGTTGTTGCCATGGCGCGGTGAGGAAGACTAGGCAGAGGGCTCCTGTACTTTTGTAAATGTTTTGTTGTTTTAAGTATTTTGATTGCATTTTTAAGCAACTATTTGTTTTTATGACTGCTTGAATGTTTCTGAATATTGGGTGGTTTTGACCAATTGAGTTGCTGGACTAATTGCAAGACAGTTTGTTTTTGGCTTGGCTAGGTAGTTATGTAGCTGGCTATTCAATAATTTGAATGATGCATCAATACAGCACAAGCTTTTTTCCACCTGTGCTGGTTGCATCAATTATATGGACTGCAGTTTGACTGCAGTGTGAGGAGTTGATTACTGTATTGTTGGGTTTGGAGCTTGCAAGAAAGGCATTTCAGTGTACTTGTGCACATGACATAAAACATGTGAAACTTGAGAGAGGCCCGCCTCATAGAGAACTGTTTCCTAACTACTGCCGAGGTGTGGTGGTCTTTCTGGCGTTTATAGCTGCCAAGCATCACCCAGGTGGGTGCTACACTTCAGTAGTGGACTATCCAGCCTACCTACAGAGGAGGAGGAGGAGACAACGAACGAGGTGCCTGATGAAGAGCTCCGGGCTTGTCTAAGTAACTGACTGGTGCTCCTTCTCTGTGCCATCAAAGCTCCATCCACTTAAACTACTGCCCAGCCTTTCTGAACTGCCTGTCTGAACAACACCTTATCATCTGAATCTGTGGAAGACCATCACCCAAGACCTGCCAGATCTTTACATTTGTTTTGTTTGTTTTTACAGTGTCTTTGAGATTCTCTATAAAATAAAAAATAAAGCACTCAGTGCGCACAAGGAGCAGGGCAAGCAGCGACGACATCATCACGTCATCCAAAAACATGACAGACATTGATTGGATGAGTAGAAAATGTTAATATCTTCGTTGTGAGTGATGAAAAAATAATAATCCTCAGCGACCATTATTTTAATAATTTAATGGATGATTTGTGCACAAAGTTGATGACTAAAGTGTGTTATTAGAACTTTTCAAATCTGACTTCTCTATGTGGCCGTCAATGGAAATTGTCTTTCTGGGATGGGCGTCAGTTAAATTGCAGTACTGAAGCAAAACTGTAGGAGCAGTAGAAACCGTGCGCCCCTTGGGGCCAGCCCAGCAAGGTATCAAGCGGTGTTAGCTCAACAAATGTAATTAAAACATTGCAATTCCGGTAAGACATATGTTGGTGTTCGGAAGTTTAGATATTCGTAATGGGGATTCAACTGAAATTCAAAAAATATCTTTATTAACCCGAAGGGCAATTCTTGTGATTGTAGCGATTCCTATCGTGCACAGGTTAAGAGCAGTTCATGACGTGTCCACATAGAAATGGTTTTCTAGACACAAGTCTTTGTTTGGGTGATGTTCCCATTTAGGCCTATTGCAGAGTATAAAATACGGAGTTCCAATAGGCCTACATTTGATTACAGTACAAACATGATAAAGAGCGTTCTAGTGAGACATAAGAACCGCATGCTCTCTCCTCTCACCTGTGCTAACACTTCCTGGTCACCGGTTTGTGTAACGTGACCAGTGGCCTATAACCCCATGTGAAAGTGCCCCTACAGGGATTGTCAGAGAGGAAGAGGCGAAGCGAGAGGGTCCACTCCCGTCAAAATCTGCCTTTGAGACAACGACTCCCATTGTTAGGGCGGAGAGAAGAACATCTCATCATTATATACAGTATCTCTGGGATTGTCCATAAGTCATCTATACACTTGAAGTGTATGTGTAAGAGAGAACCTGTACTACTTGTATAAGACGGTGCCACATGTTGAGCTGTGCACACGTACTTTATGCTCTTGACAAGCGGTTTCTTCGGGACTTTCTCTTTTGGGAAGGAACACACACTTTGCATATTAGGGTTTTTCCCTAGCACAGATATTTCCCTACAGTGGTTTAGTCTGCTTTAGTCAGCCTCAATCCTATATTTGTTTACTCAACAAAACAAATGTCCTCCTTTGCATGGCATGAATGACACTTCCTGCCCTAGCCTATTGCTATGACAACACACACAGGGAAAACAAAAATCTGAAAAAATCTGATCTGAAAGGCTAGCTGCTGTTGGGTGGGGCCGCTGCCCTAGCCTACTCTTGGCTTGGTCTAATGGTGGATTACCGCTGCCCTAGCCTACTCTTGGTCTAATGGTGGATTACCGCTGCCCTAGCCTACTCTTGGTCTAATGGTGGATTTGAGCTCCCTGTGTGCATAGCTATTATCGTGTGTGTGTGTGTGTGTGCAAATCAGAGATCATTCTCCAGACTCACCATGGTTAATCTCCACATACCTGACCAGAATGATTGTCCCCATGGTAACGACACACCCTAACCACCGCCTAATGCAGAGTAGAAACACCCTTAGCTACAGTGGTCTACACACACACACACACACACACACACACACACACATAGTGAACTAAGTTATGAATGGCATCTACTTATTAACTGCTGATGTGTTTTGGCGATGACACACAATGTTATCACCAGCAGAAAACCCAGCTAACACCCCACCCACCCTTACAAAAAAAGATTGCAGTTTTGTAACAGCGGTAAAAGTGCAGTAACTGCAGTCAACTGTGGTATTTTGGACGCAGTACTTGCAGCATACTGCAGTTATACTGCACTCTAACTGCAATCTTTTTTCATAAGGGCCCCTATCCCCCCTCATCCCCCATCCCCTCCAACCAACCCCTCCTTAGTCTTTCGTCAGAGCAATGACACGGCATTGTTACCCTCTGTAGCTCAGCTGGTAGAGCACAGCGTTTGTAACGCCAGGGGAGTGGGTTCGATCCCCGGGACCACCCATACACAAAAATGTATGCACGCATGACTGTAAGTCGCTTTGGATAAAAGCGTCTGCTAAATGGCATATTATATTATTATTTATCTATGCACATACGTTACTATTGTTACAAACATTTCTGCATAATCAGACTCCATTTCAATAGTCTATGGTGGCTTCGTTCCTGGACAGGGCCAATAACCAATCAGCAGCCACCACATTTGTGCCACCTATCCTGTGTTCTTTGTTAAGATGCACCCCTTCACCCTAAACTCCTGTGACTGGCCCTAAACTCCTGTGACTGATCAAACAAGCTCATCTACAATAAAACAGCCCAAGATCACACAGGTGCCCTGTACACTGAGTGTACAAAACATTAGGAACAACATTAGGAACACCTTCCTAATATTGAGTTGCACCCTCCCCTTTTGCCTTCAGAACAGCCTCAATTCGTCGGGGCATGGACTCTACAAGCTTTCGAAAGTGTTCCACAGAGCTGCTGCCCCTTGTTGACTCCAATGCTTCCCACAGTTGTGTCAAGTTGGCTGGATGTCCTTTGGTTGGTGGACCATTCTTGATACACATGGGAAACTGTTGTGTTCTTGACACACTCAAACCGGTGCGCCTGGCACCTACTACCATACCCTGTTCAAAGGCATTTAAATATTTTGTCTGCCCATTCACGCTCTGAATGGCACACACACGATCCATGGCTCAATTGTCTCAAGGCTTAAAAATCATTCTTTAACCTGTGTCCTCCCCTTAATCTACACTGATTGAAGTGGAGTTAACAAGTGACATCAATAAGGGATCATAGCTTTCACCTAAATTCAACTGGTCAGTCTATGTCATGGAAAGAGCAGGTGTTCCTAATGTTTTGTACACTCTGTATATTGAGGAAAGGTTGCCATCTACAGGTTTAGTGCAGTCACTGCAGTCTAGATTCCAATTCTGCACCACTTCCCCATAGTGATTCTCACAGAGTCAGTGGAGGGTGCTGTTGTACCAGGCCAGTCCTAGAATGTGTGTTAGTCTTGCTTGTCAGGCTTGTAGCAGTGAAAGCAGAGATCCTTCACAGCTGCACTTCAGATGTTATGGTCCCTAACTAACCTACATAGTAGCTTGCTTCAGTGTTGAAAACACAATGACATCGAGGCTAAATACTCCTCTCTCTGTAATCAACCACAACCGGTCTATACTGGTCTGTTACAGCTTGTTCTTGAGTAATGAGGATGTGAATGCATGAATGTGTGAGTGTGTCTAGGCTGTCTTCTCTTTCAGCATGTATTAGTATGTGTGTCTCACACAACAATGGAATAGAGTCTAGAGTTTATAGACATAATGTCCCTTTAGTGTAATTATGTGATTGAACTCCATTATGTGTGCAGACATGTTATATCAAACACATGCGGTGAAAGGTTTGCTCTCCCTCTCCCTTTCTTTAACCCCTGCTCTCTCTCTCTCTCTCTCTCTCTCTCTCTCTCTCTCTCTTCTCTGTACTCTCTCTTCCCCTCATTTCTCTATCGCTCCCCACATTTTTTCTGTACTGTATTGCTTTCTCCCTTTCAACTGAGAAACAGTGTGCTCCATAATGTTTTCCAGATGTACCCCCCCCACTCTGTGTTCTCTGTGTTCTCAGAAGGCTAACTGAAGTCCTGATAGGTTTGCCACCCCGCATACCACGCCACCCCCCTTACTCCCCTCCTCATCTATATGTGAGGTGGTACCCAAAACGTCAAGGGTGACTGGAGTTCCCCCAAAACAGTATTGAGAGACTAGTAAATGCATATTCCTTATGGGTGATCCTCATGAAACCAGCTTTAAAATGTCACCAGCAAATTGAGTTACAATACCATGATTCATTTGCAAAAATCAACTATCATTCTAAGGACTACAATGTCTAGTTTTTGGGAAACTGTCTTATTTTAAATACATTTTACATTTTCGCCAGAATTCTGTATATTTTCACCCCAAATTCTCATTACCGAAATGCGTCTGGATTAAATTATCAGGTTTTACAATTATTATTTATTTATTTATTAAAGGACCTAATTTATTTGAATAAAACACAAAATATGTTGCTGTAGTTTGTCCATAAATCCTAACAATGGTATACTAGTTGAAGTTCACATTAAACTATAATATTTATTACGTACAAACAGTGTCTGTGGAAATGTCTCATTACCATAACACTTTTTCAAGTTCCTGTAAAACCTCCAATCAGTTTTTAAATAAAGTTTTATTCACCCATGATGCATCATCCAGAGGAGTCGTCCTTATATGAGCACAAGTGAAGTTATTAGCTTATATGCCTTCAGAATTAGGTTCTTATTTTCAAATACCCCCTTTACCCCACTTGGCCTTCTCATGGCTAAAGGCTAAAGAGCTCAAATTGGGAAAAGTCCGTTTTAATTTTATAATTGTATAATTTCATTTGAAATATTTATATTTTCAGTGTTATTTTTAACTCAGTCAGGCCTTTTCATTACGGGAGCAATGTTTAAAAATATTAGAAATATTGATTTGTTTAATACTTTTTTTGGAATTATGGTAATTCTAATTTTGTCAACATTTTGATCAAATGCATTATCTGATAAAAAAACATAAGAATAATTATGAAATAGATAAATACAGATCCTAATCTCAGTGATTCAAGAGGAAATTCAGTGAAAAATAACACTTGAGAATGTTGTGGTTTTTTGGACAATTTTGTGAGAATGACCCCCCTGTTGCAATAATGTTATAAGCCCTTTGAATTTTTTTCTGTTTTTTTCTATGTCATTGTAACATTGTAGGAGTGTTGCATGTGAGATGAGACTGATAGTCCAGCAAAGTCTTCCTCACCCTATCCTCCTCTCTCTCCCTCCCTGCTTCTCTCCCTCCCCCTCTCCTCTCCTCACCCCTTCTTCCCTCACTCGATGGGAACCAGCTGGGCCGAACTGGGGGATGTGTGGTGGGATGGGGGATGGGGGAGAGCAGGCATGGGGCCCAGGTTCTCCCTGCACTCTCATAATACAGGTCTAACTCAGACACACACACACATGCATGTTTAGACACTCACTGGTTTAGACTTGCACACAGTAACACACACACGCAAACACTTATACATACACGCAAACACGCTCACTGAGCCAGTGGGACCAAAGAGAGTTAGTGTGGTTTAGATCTGTAATCTCTGGTTTGGCTTAAAGCACTTAACGATCCAAACAGCTGCTGCTCATGTAAACTCTCCAACCCTCTTTCCCTCCTCTCTGTCTCAGTCGCTCTCTGTCTGTCTCACTCTCTCGCTCACCCTGTCCCCCTCTTTCTCCAACTACCTCTCCCCGTCTCTCTCCCTCTAAATCTCTGTAACTTCCTTCTCCCAAAGTCTTTTACTTTCTCTATTTTCTCAAGCTGGTTAGATGTACACACATGCACCCAACAGATATGAAGTATTGGAGTATCTGTTATTTGTTGAGTTTTCTCTATTGATTAGTCTGCCTGTTGAAGATTAACCAAAAGCACAAAGGGATCATCTATCCACTTCCTGTACTATCATCTCAGTTAATCCCTGTTGAGTCTTGAGGTCCTCTGAGAAAAGCAAGCTGTTATGATTGCAGAACTGTTTTCAGACAAAAAAACGCCATGTGTGTCCAATTAGGGGACTTCCGCCATTTTGTGTGTGTGAGGCAGATCATTACTTCAGAGCCCCCTCTCACCCCGCTGTGTGTGTGTGTGTGTGATCGCGGGGAGCCCAAAGGCCACTAGAGCTGTTACAGACCTAAAGACTTTGTGAACTAGTTCAACTCAAACGGTCACAGTTCTGTTAGATAATGATAGATGTATCATGCGGATGCATAAGGTTTTCAAAACACACAAACAGAGATGCTCTACTTGTCTCACACACACATACCCACAGATCCTGCAGAATCACTCAATACAGGTACACATACACACAGATCCTGCAGAATCATTCAACACAGGTACACACACACACACACTGCTAGGAAGAGTGCTGGCAGAGGTAGGCTTTTTCAAACCTGAGCTGTACTGCCGGGAAACCCAACACTCCCTAGACGACCTATATACTGCACTGTCTCATTCTCTCACACACACACCCTCATGACCTAAACATCGGCACACATGCACTCGCACACGAACATTAAATAACCTAGATGTCATCTCACTTACACACTTAATGCCACATTCACAGAAACAACTTTTCTTTCTCTCTCTCTCTCTCTCTCTCTCTGACAGAATGAGTCCTCTCTGTGTGTTGAAGGAGTGAAATGTCACTGCGCTGGTGTTGATTGGACGGTCCAAGGCTGTGAGGAATAGAGGGGTTGATGGGAGAGAAGGGCTGATGAAACCAGACTGTGTCCGTCTTTGTGCTCAGGCACACTGACGGGCAACTCTGTCCGGGGTCCTGAATGGACCTCTTTGTGAAAGCCTGGAATTGGGTCAACACCAGAAGACTATAGCTGACTGACAACAGGGTCTCTGTCTACAAGTATATATGTCTCTTCTCTCTCTTTCCCTCCTTCTCCTTCTCTCTATCTCTGAGTTAGAAGGGCTAGACAGGATTTGATTTGATTTGATTTGATTTGAGTTTATCTGTCTATTCTCTCTCTTTCCCTGTTTTCCTCTCCTTCCCCCTCTCATCAGCTCTCTTTACTGAATATCTGTTTACCCTCATAACTAACATCGACTAACTCTGCATTACGAAGAGGCTTTCGTATAGGACTACTACACTCATTTGTGTGTAATTTACAAAACCATGCAATTACAGAGGATCTGTGAGAGTGAAATATGCAATTATATATATATAGATCTGACTGACAGTGTAACTCGTGAGTGTTCACGGACACGCTCAATGATCCAGAGCTCTCAGACAGAGCTCTGGGCTTACAAAAATGCACAGAGAGAGAGAGAGAGAGAGATTCCTCCCATCAGAGTCTGTCAGACTGAGAGAAAAATTCATGTGAAGGGCTAGACAGGAAATGACCTCGCTGGGGCAGGGGGGTTCCCAGATGGACTGCATTTCACAAACACACACACACAGCTGTATTTCACACACACACACACAGTTTCATTACTCACTCATAACAGAGCGCCCCTGATCCTAGTTCTGTGGAGAGCCAAGACACACTGTGATCTCTAACAATCTAAATGCATGAGAATGGGGATAATGCTCTTCTCTAACTCAGGGTTCTCTCTCACTGTTGGCAATCCTTGGAGTTTACCGCTACAATAGTCAGAGAAAATTAATTGTCCTGGAAAAATTGCATCACTTGCTTTTCTATAATCTGCGGTTCAAAAGATAAGAAGAAAGGTCCTAAAAAATGCTTCTCTGTGACATCACAGGGTAGGATTAAAAGGAAAACACTGTGATTTTCAAAACCTGCAATGAGTTTCTAACTGCGAATCTCAGTGTTTGAAAATCACTGTTTTTAAAATGTTTTAACTTTAGATAATGACATCGGGTGCAACCTTTTAACTTTTTTAATGTTTTTCTACAAACTTAGAAATGCGCAGTTTTCACACATGTTTAGACTGGTAATGTGCTGGAGATGATGAAAATGAGGTTGAAAGTGTTCTGGATAAGGGTGTCTGCTAAATGACTAAAATGTGAAAATGTAAATGCATGTGGTGTATGTGCACAACTGTCTGGGTGGGCGTGTGTGAGCACTATTTTATGACAAATCTGCAACCTTGTCTCCAGAGTCAGTGCTCCTGTAGGATTTATTGCATGTTCTGCTGTGAAAGATTCTTATTCCACTACTTATTTCACTCTGGTCTTCTACAAGATGTGGAGGTTGTGGTTACTCTGCAAGTGTGGTCCTCTGTAGCTCAATTGGTAGAGCATGGCGCTTGTAACGCCAGGGTAGTGGGTTCGATCCCCGGGACCACCCATACGTAAAAATGTATGCACACTTGACTGTAAGGCGCTTTGGATAAAAGCGTCTGCCAAATGGCATATTATATTATTATATTATTAAGTGCACTACCTCTTGTGCCATCAATATCCAGACCTCTTGATACAAGCTGTTGGGCACTAAAGACTGCGTTTATACATGCAGCCCAATTCTGATCTTTTGCCTAATTATTAGCAAAAGATCTGATCTGATTGGTCAAAAGACCAATTAGTGGCACAAGATCAGAATTGGGCTGCCTGTGTAAACGCAGCCTATAGGGGAAGCAATGCTTGTAGGGCTCTTACACACAGATTAGACCTAACATAGTAAATGTAAATCCATGACTCTCAAATTAGTATGATATGTTACGTTTGGTATGGTTACATAAGACAGAAAGTAGGGTGGTTGGGTGGGCGTATAACACAAATGTCTAGCAACGCAGAGGTCAAATCTCATCACGGACAACTTTTGCATTTTAGCTAACTAGCAACTTTACAACTACTAAGTACTTTTTAGCTGTTTAGCATGTTAGCTAACCCTAACCTTAACCCTTTAACCTAACTCCTAACCTTAACCCTAACCTTAACCCTTAACCCCTAGCCTAACGTGGCCACAACAAATTGGATTTCATAACATATTGTACGAATTTCAATTCGTAACATATTGTACGAATTTCAATTCGTAACATATACAAATTGTAATTCATAACATCATACGAATTGTAATTCATAACATCATACGAAATGGATGATGGACATCCACAAATTAATACATACCATACGAAATGTAACATATCATACTAAATGGAGTGTGTCGTATTTACATTTACTATGTTACGTCTACCCCTGAGTCCAGGTTGACAGTATACAGACTAGACTAACCTACAGCCTACAGTCCACTACATGGCTCAGTGCACTGAACCCTCACTACATAGACCATGCTTTGTACCCAGCCTTTCAAGTAGAGATCCTAAACAAAGATTTGGCACCCCGCCTGTGTAGTCTTAACACAGGCACCATGACCTGAATTCCTCTTGCATTAATGTGAACCATGTTTGTTTGAGCCTCAACCCTCCCTAAGGTACCACCGACCAGCCATCTTGAATTAGCTGGTGTTCATTGATGATGGCATGGGGGTAAATGACTGTCTGCAAACAATTTGAATGCTAGCAGTAACATACCCGAATTAAGTGTTTATCTTCAGTGCAACATTTGAGATCCTGTGGAATGAGAACGTTTTCTTTTACTGTCTTTTCCTCTGGTGCTAGGCCTATGCTGCCTTGACAGATCCATTATGCACTTTGAAACGTGTGCAAGGAGGGAGTCCAAGACTGAGTCACTCAGTCCGGGGTCCCCCGGGGACCCTCGTGGCCCGGGGGACCCTCGTGGGAAGGAAGGCTTCCCGTCTGCTTTCTCCATACCGAGTATCGAATCCCACCTCGCGAGTCATGGGGGGTGCGGGGGCACGCGGAAAACTCGGTCAAAGGGTTCGGCCACGTATCTCTCTCTCTCTCCCTGCCTCGAATACAACAAGATACAGTATATGCGTGCCTATCTCCCACGCATTTGATTCGTTTTAGAGGACGTGTGTGTATGTTCATGCGCGCGCAGCTCTGTATCCTATGCGCCAGGCTCTGTACACATCTGGTGGTGGCGGGGACGGGAGTTGCGGGGGAGGGGCTGAGCGTGTGTGTGTTGCATGTGCTCTGCGCGTGAACCCTGCGTTTTGCGGAGGTCTGTAATTTGCTCCAGATGACCACTTGAGGCCGGGATATGGATCATTCTGGCGAGGTGAGCGTTTCCTCACACGGCATGACAGCGCAGCGCACAAATTAACTTATTCTATGGACAGCACTGTTTAGCCATGGATCCAGATACCTTTTCACACTAAACTAAGTGCAGGACAACTTTCCTCCACAATGACGCAGCAACAAGTGGATAATTGACATAGGTATCGGACGCCAAAGTGAGAGTGGAGAGTCGGGGTAACTGCACTTGAACACAAAGGGGGGAATGCCGCATCAGAAGCTTGTGCCAACTGCCGTTTGGGAATGGATACTGGTAACTTCGTGGGTTTCATCTGCTTTCTCCTTTTCTCTTGTGACGGGTTCCTCTCGCCTTCACCCGCCAGCGGCTTCTGTCCTGAGCGCTGCGACTGCCAGCAAGCACAGCACATCCTCTGCACAAACCGGGGGCTGCGCGCGGTGCCCAAGGTGCACTCCTCGCGGGTCCCAGAGGACGTGCTTGTCTTCAGCCTCGGGGGAAACTTCATCGGTAACATCTCCGCCTTCGACTTCACACGGTATGGAAATCTTATAAGGTTGAACTTACAATATAATCAAATACAGACCATTCACCCTAAAGCATTTGATAAGCTCTCCAAATTGGAGGAGTTGTATTTGGGCAACAATCTGATATCAACAATACCCCCAGGAACGTTACAGTCACTGACAAAACTGACAACTTTGAATGGCAATAACAATTACATTAAGAAGATCACTCCAGAGCTGTTTGGTAACTTGGAGAGCGTTGTGAAGCTGAGGTTGGATGGGAACGCCATAGAACTGTTACAGGACTCGGTGTTCAAGAGCTTGACTAATCTGCATTATCTCCATCTAGAATCGAACCAGCTGAGTCACATTCACAGAAATGCCTTTTCCAAGCTCACCAAACTGCGCTTTCTCAACCTGGCGCAGAACAAACTGACAGCCGTGCTTAATGTGTTTACGTTCTCCCAGCTCAGGTCACTGAATACCTTGCTGCTCGCTGAAAATGAAATACAACTCGTCGGAAACCACGTCTTTCAGAATCTGAAAAAGCTTTCTAAACTATCCCTCAGCAATAACAAAATCTACCATTTGGAAAGCGAGGCTTTGAAAGGACTGTCGAGCTTGACAGAATTTCTGATTGATGGGAACGAGCTGGAGGATCTTCCCGCAGGACTTCTCGACCCGCTGGAGAGAGTCGAGGAGCTGGACTTTAGTCGCAACCAAATTTCCACCGTGGACCCCTCGGCTTTTGAACAACTGAAGCACTTGAGTGTTTTAAAACTCAAAGACAACCGGCTCACGAGCCTCTCCGGTAACATCTTCGCCCTCAACAGCGGCCTTTACGATTTGGATCTCCATGGCAACAACTGGACGTGTGACTGCCAGCTGGGCGAGCTGAAGCAGTGGATGAAGTCGGCACACTCTCAGGGGAAGCTGCTGGCCGTTTTCGTGCAGTGTCATCACCCTGCTACACTGAGGGGGAAGTATTTAGATTATATCAACAGCTCCCAGCTGCAGCCCCCGGGGAACTTGAGCCACTTGTGTGAGACCCAAACTGGGCCTGAGGAGAGCAGAGGAGGGGGTGTCCTGGAGAAGGAGCTGGAGGACAGGATGATGAGAGAGGGAGAGGAGAGGGAGAGAGTGCAGGGTGAGGTGAGGAAGGAGATAGAGGGGGAGAGGAGAGGAATAGAGGTGGGTAGAGAGGGAGTGGAGATGAAGGCAATAGAGAAGGTGAGCAGGGGTAGAGAGGAAGAGCATAGGAAGGAGGGAGAGAAGGAGGTGGGTATCCAAGGGGACCAGGGAGGGCAAGAGGAGCGGGACAAATCCCTGTCGTCGGAAAGGAAGAGGAGGAAGAAAATATCCGCCAGCCCCAGGTCGCGACCTTCTGCTGAGGCTTCTGGGAAGCGTGAGAAAGGGAGGTGGGATTCCGTTCCAGGCCGCAGCGTTCCTCAAACACAAGCCCCTCCCCTCAACAACCCCACGCCCCCAACCACAACCACAACCCGGCCTCAGACAGTTGACAACCAAAATAGCCATGGTAACCATCTCAGTTGGCCAATCACAGAGCTCCTCACCACCTCTCCTCCCACCCCTCGAAAAGAGGAGCGATTCGACCTGCTCAGAGGGGGTCCTGGGGATGGTATACCTGCAGTGACAGACCCCTGTGTGTTCAACCGCCACTTCATCACCAACGTGACCGTCGACCAGGTCGCCTCCAGCACGGCCACGGTCCGCTGGACCACACGCGACTATAGCCGCTTCACACCGGGAGCCGGACCGGGAATAGAAGAGGTCCACTACCGAGTGCTGTTCGACCGCTTTGGGTCGTCTGACCGTTTCCCTCGGTACGTGTACGCCCGTGGCGGGGCGCGGTCGGTGATGTTACGAGAACTCAGCCCAGACGTCACCTACATGGTTTGTGTTGAGGGGGTGGTGGGAGGGTCTGTGTGTCAGGTGGCTCCCAGGGACCACTGTGCCGGATTGGTCACTCTCCCAGAAGAGGCTCATCACCAAGAGACACTGACCTCTGACCTCCAACTGGTCACCGTGGCAACACTGGCCGGCAATGCCGTCCTCCTTCTGGTGATTGGAGGAGTCTGGCTGGGGCGGGGTTTGAGGCGGAAGCTGAAAAGGAGGAAGTCAGCGGTGCACGTGCGTCACATGTACTCCACGCGGCGACCGTTCCGCAGCTCCATGACAACAACGGCGGCGGTGTCAACAGACTTCACAAGCTTCCAGAGCAGCCGGCCACCATGGCTCGGAACCCTGGAGGAAGGGGGCGACCTTATAGAGTTCCCCTGCGACCGTTTCCTTGACAACAGCCCCACCCGTAGAGACAACAGTGACATGCAGAGGTTCTCTGATTAATAGAACCCCAGAGACCTAGAACTTGAAAACATGTTTGCGCTGTGACCCTCTTAAGCTCTAGACTATAAAATGTTATTGTGAGCCATTAGATAATCCAACAGTAGAACCCATATCTAGACCCTGAGAACACCAAGACGCCATCACAAGGAAGGAACATCCTCAGGAGAATGTATAAGATGCTGCAGAGACAGAGACAGAAGTGGACTGGTATTTAACCTGCACTCTAGAGCACTTCATGACCATAGCAGGACCACAGCCAGGGTTGTGTTATGACTATAGAACCACAAGGTTATATTCATGACCACAGAACCACAGTAAGGTTGTGTTCAGGCAATATGACCATATGACCACAGTTATAGTTCTGTTCATGCGTTATGACCATAGGACCACAGCTATAGTTGTGTTCATGGGTTATGACCATATGACCACAGTTATAGTTGTGTTCATGGATTATGACCATATGACCACAGTTATAGTTGTGTTCATGGGTTATGACCATATGACCACAGTTATAGATGTGCTATGACCACAGCAGAACCACAGTTATAGATGTGTTATGACCAAAGTTGTCTTTATGGGCGACCAAATAGCTGAGCTCATCAGGGCTGATTCAGACACTACAGGAAGTCAATCCCACAGACTTCCTCTAATCCTCATGCATTTCCTGTTCCATTGCCTTGCACCTGTATGTGTGTGTGTGTGTGTGTGAGAGAGAGAGAGAGAGAGAGAGAGTAAATATTACCTGATTTCATCTGGTGCTAATATTAGACTAATAGACATTCATTTTTGTACAATTGCGTATAAAATGTCATTTCTAATGTGCCTGAAAATGCAAGAAAGGATAGCTGCTGGTTGGCAGAAATAATTATCCGGTTTTATATGTTGTTTTTATACTTTTATACTCAACTATGTATTGTGCTATGAGTACAAGTAAGTAACCATGCATTTCCTGACTGTGTGACTGTTGGACATATGACCCATTTGTCTGAATGAAAAGAAAGACCGATGCCTTTGCAAATAATGGTGTAAGTCCTTTGTTCATATGGTTCCGATACAAATAAAGAAACAGATATTACAGTTGTGGTATTTTTACAGAAAGGCAGTAAGTTTAACATTCGTATTAATACTGTATATTCATTCATTAGAGAACATGTTTGTTTGTGTGTGTAATGTATGCCTGCGTTTGTGCAAGTGTGTGTGTGTGTGTTTCATCATGTACTGTAAGCGTGTGTGTGTGTGTGTGTGTGTGTGTGTGTGTGTACGTATGTACGTGCGTTCTTGCAAGTGTGTGTGTTTCATCATGTACTTTAAGCGTGTGTGTGTGTGTGTGATTGTGTGTGTTTCAAGACGAAAGTCTGGCAATAGTTAGGTGTTTGTTTGGGTAGACAGGGTTGAATACCTCAAACTCAGGCCTGATCTTAACTCCAAGCCTGTCAACAGTGCGTTACCATAACAACAGCAGACACAGACAGACACAGACCAGGAAACACGGTCTGAGATATGAAACAGAAACATAGCATAATCCACTTCAATATCCTAGTCACAGGTTAAGACTTATATGTTGCTTCTTAAGTTTTTGTTAAACTATAGTGGATTGGGCCTGCCCTCTACTGATAGTGAATAAAAGTCATCACTACTGACTTTGGCTAATTCTTGGCCCTCTCACATCCATTTTCTTTCACTCAACCTGCTAAAGCTAAGTTATAGACAGGTAAATAAATCAAAATCTGTGATCGCTGACCTTTGACTCATTCAATCAGGGTGGCTCAAACTGTCTTCAGTTCCAGAAAATATTGCTAGGGGGCAGACTAGACCATTCATCTGACTGAGGCCCATTAGATCAAATTACATTTTCTCCTCAGATCTCCTGATGGAGGAGGCAACCAAACCTGAGTAAAAATCACAATAAGATACCAGAGAATAAGTGCTTTTATTTTCGTAGTAGGTTTGTAGCGATTGTCAATGTCTGAAGAAGAAAAAAATACATTCAACAAAACACAAATCACAATACAGACACAGAAGGATACAGGTAACAGGTTATAGGCCAACGTACTGTTTGAGCCTAATTTACATGATAAATACACTGTAGGAAACTAGTAAGTGCTTTACAGAGGTTAAACAAAGGGCCAGGAGTTATCTTGGTCAAGTGACATGGTCAAGGAAAACTCTGGGCCCAACTTAATATATGTACAAACATTGTAATACTTTCAAAGGGAAAAGAGGCTCTGCATTACATTGTTACAAAACAAGGCCATCCTATTCATAGGACTTGATATAAATTTGTATAAAATGTACATTTGTATTAGTTTTCATTCACGTTCTGCATTTCAGAGAGGCCTATGTTACACATACAACCACACACACACACTGTAGCAAACATAAACTAATACGCAATGTAGTAACATTATTTAGTCATGGTTAGAGCCAGGAGTTAGACCTGACCCAGTGATCTGTCTAGGTAAAACTCTGGTCCCTAGTAACAGGCTATTTTTAAGCCCAATAGTTGTTCCTGGAGAAACTCCTGGTCCTAGTCACGGTGTAAGTTACAAGACCTAACTCCGACGCATTCAGAAAATAAAATGCCACTAAGAAAAAGGTGCTATGATAACAAGTATGTTTGCAGACACATCGCCATGGAGCAGTCCTGGAATAGATAGCACAGTACTTGGATGTCTGATTTCCCACTAACTGAGACACATTGATCGACTGATTCCCCCAGACACAATAAGATCCAGTTCACAGGTGACTATCATCACAGAGTTAGAGAGACAGAAACTAGGGTAGCAAAACTCTGGTAACTTTCCCAAAATTCACAGGTTTTCCAGAAATCACGGTTGGACTCAGGAGGCAATAAGCCGGAAATCCGGGAATACTCCAACAGGGATTTATGGAAAACCTCAGAATTTTGGGAAAGTTACCGGAATTCTGCAAACCTACCAGAGATGTAAGGCTTATAGAGACCAGTCCAGTTTTGCCATACATGTGTCCATAGAGGCTAGGAGACCAGGAGAGGGAGCCATTTAAGACTACTGAGATGCACCCCACCTAGGGTTTAATCCCTGATTCCAGGTAGAAGTTGCCTCTAACCACAGATCAAGGATCAGCTCACCCTTCCCCATCCTAACCTCAACCATTAGGGGGGAAACACATACCTGACCTTAGCTAAGTGTTCAGGAGCAACTACATCCTGTACTCAATTGGAGGGGGGTTGATTCTGAACCATAGAGATGCACTAGAGAGTTTGTCTCCTGGGACATTATTGGAAGCTCTCTATCCAATAATATGTTCCAAACCACAGACGCACCCACCCGCACTTTACTTTTTAATTCCTGTGCGCTCCATCGCCCCCTCCAGCTGAGGAGGTGGAGATGCTGTTGGATTGGATGGCCTGCTGCTGCGACCCGGGACACAGGGGGGAGGGACTTCCTGTCGAACTCCCTGGACCTGGGGCACAGAGACAGCTGTCAATCAAATTGACCTGGCTAGTGTTTGATAGCTCCCTCTCTCTCTGTAAGATCTGGGTCCAGAGGAAAGTAATACGTTATATAATTAATGACAACTCATGTACAGTTCATATAAGGAAAATAGCTCTTTTATTTGGACATTTGCATTACAGTGGAGCAAATAGAGCAAAAATTGAAATATACCAAATAAAGCACATCGGTCTGTATAACTCCCAAGAATGTGCTCACTGGTTACATCAATTATCCTTCTTACAAGAATAGGCATCATAGATGTTTAAATTCAGTCATCAAGGTGAAAAGGGTTTTCCATCTCACTTTTTAACCGTATATGCCAACCATTGCGAGACTGTAGCCCTGTGTTTCTGAGATACCTGTATTTTTGACTCTGGATGTTTCTTGAATTGGGGAGACCCTCTCACAGGGGAGCTACACTGGGGCATCAAGAAAACTTTAGGCTTTAAGCTGCTACCCTGGACGTGTAACCTTTAGCCGGTGTGCGCAGAGAACACTTCAAGTGTTCTTGGGCATGAGTCACGCCTTGAATTCATGAAAATAGAACCAGAGCGGAATTTTACGCAGAGCAGCACGAGTCTCTCACAGAGCCATCCCACTGGGCACAATTCAACGTCTACTCTACGCTGGTTCAACCAGTGGAGGCTGCTGAGGGGAGGACGGCTCATAATAATGGCTGAAACGGAGCGAATGGAATGGCATCAAACACATGGAAACCATGTATTTGATGTATTTGATACCATTCCACTGATTCCGCTCTAGCCATTACCACGAGCCTGTCCTCCCCAATTAAAGTGCCACCAACCTCCTGTGGGTTCAATGTAATTTCATTGAAAAGACGTGGAAACAACGTTGATTAAACCAGTGTGTGCCCAGTGGATTGCTGCTTACACCCAGGTTTCATAAAAAACTATAGGCGTGTCTCACGCTCTGCAAAAGTGTCCTATGTAGCAGGCCCATCACACTCACATGGGACCGCGTCCAGACAGTGCAGATGGTACAGTATGGGATAGGAGTAGGAATCTGTGTTTTGGGATAGGAGTAGGAATCTGTGTTTTGGGATAAGAGTAGGAATCTGTGTTTTTGGATAGGAGTAGGAATCTGTTTTGGGATAGGAGTAGGAATCTGTGTTTTTGGATAGGAGTAGGAATCTGTGTTTTGGGATAAGAGTAGGAATCTGTTTTGGGATAGGAGTAGGAATCTGTGTTTTTGGATAGGAGTAGGAATCTGTGTTTTGGGATAGGAGTAGGAATCTGTGTTTTGGGATAGGAGTAGGAATCTGTTTTGGGATAGGAGTAGGAATCTGTGTTTTTGGATAGGAGTAGGAATCTGTGTTTTGGGATAGGAGTAGGAGTCTGTGTTTTGGGATAGGAGTAGGAATCTGTTTTGGGATAGGAGTAGGAATCTGTGTTTTTGGATAGGAGTAGGAATCTGTGTTTTGGGATAAGAGTAGGAGTCTGTGTTTTTGGATAGGAGTAGGAATCTGTTTTGGGATAGGAGTAGGAATCTGTGTTTTTGGATAGGAGTAGGAATCTGTGTTTTGGGATAAGAGTAGGAATCTGTTTTGGGATAGGAGTAGGAATCTGTGTTTTTGGATAGGAGTAGGAATCTGTGTTTTGGGATAGGAGTAGGAATCTGTGTTTTGGGATAGGAGTAGGAATCTGTTTTGGGATAGGAGTAGGAATCTGTGTTTTTGGATAGGAGTAGGAATCTGTGTTTTGGGATAGGAGTAGGAGTCTGTGTTTTGGGATAGGAGTAGGAATCTGTTTTGGGATAGGAGTAGGAATCTGTGTTTTTGGATAGGAGTAGGAATCTGTGTTTTGGGATAAGAGTAGGAGTCTGTGTTTTTGGATAGGAGTAGGAATCTGTGTTTTGGGTGGTCCTCTGTAGCTCAGCTGGTAGAGCACGGCGCTTGTAACGCCAAGGTAGTGGGTTCGATCCCCGGGACCACCCATACACAAAAATGTATGCACGCATGACTGTAAGTCGCTTTGGATAAAAGCATCTGCTAAATGGCATATTATTATTATTATTATTTTGGGATAAGAGTAGGAGTCTGTGTTTTGGGATAGGAGTAGGAATCTGTGTTTTGGGATAAGAGTAGGAGTCTGTGTTTTGGGATAGGAGTAGGAATCTGTGTTTTGGGATATGAGTATAGTAGAGGGTAGGTGTATACCTCTGGGTGTTTTCGGGATGGGCGGGGTAGGGGTGTTACTCACTGAGGTACCCCTGTGATTCTCTCTGGCGGGCGGTGACGGGACAGTCTTTATGGGTCAGCAGGATCTGCTTCAGCTGGCCAACCTCTGACCTCAGAGTGGTCACCTCGTTCTGGAATGGCCAGAGGGACAGAAAGGTTAGTGATAGTGTGACAATGTGTGAGTGTGTGTGTGTGTGTGCGTAAACTTGTGTGTGCATGTGCATGCGTGTGTATAATAATAATAATATAATATGCCATTTAGCAGACACTTTTATCCAAAGCGACTTACAGTCATGTGTGCATACTTTATTTAACGTATAAACTAGGGTTGTCACACTAGCAGTATGGCAGCACTCAGAGGTATCGTGGCAAGGAAACATTTCCTGAGGAAAACAGTCCTAATGTTAGAAACAAACAGCCTCATGTCACCCAGAATCACGTTTTTATTTCCAAGCTATAGCACACAATATTTTACATAAAGTAGGTTTTTAAAGGACCAAAGAGTTTAGTCTGCTTTGAGTTTAACTTTTTGCAAGGGAGAACTGGTATGGTGACAACCCTAGTATAAACCTACCTGCAGCTGCATGTTGTTGTGGGTGAGCTCCTCTGCCTTCTTCTCCAGAGCAGACACCCAGACCTTCCTCTTCTGTCTGCATCGCGTGGCCGCAGCTCGGTTTCGTTCAAGGAACTTCTGCCTGCGCTCGTCTGGGTCCTGGTCCACAGACCTCCTGCGACGTCCTCCAGTCGCCTGGCCTGCATGCAGGGAATGTGTCTGCTGGGATGAATGCATCTGCTGCGTTGCTGGAGACAACTGCACAACAGACAAACACGGGTCATGAAACAATATTTACTAAGAACCAGTAAAACTTTGGATCCTCTGTGATAAGGGCTGTCTTCCAAATAGCACCCTAATTCCTATTTACTTTTGAGTGCACTACATAGGAAACAGGGGTTCATTTGGGATGCAAACGGTCTAAGCAATAGTGCCATAATGTTGATGTAACAGTGGTTATGAACTGTGATGACAGTCGATGTTACAGATGTCAGATTACAGCAATTGGCAACCACCCTCATGTTAAACTAACAAAACTTGATACAGAGTGGTTGTCAGAGTGGTTGTCATGACAATACTTAGGTAATACTGTACCTGAGCAGCTATGGAGTGGAGGGGCAGGTGAGGCGAGGTCTGGTGGGTGTGGCTGGCCTGCAGGTGCGAGGGAGGTGATTGGTGAACCGGATGATGCGGCACGTTTCCTGATTGGTGGCCCTGGCTGTGGGTGTTTCCTAGGTGATGTGGAGGGGCGTGGCAGTGCTGCTGGTAGGAGATGGGCTGAGCCTGCTGCAGGTGCTGATGATGCTGCTGCTGCTGCAGGTGAGTGTGCCGTTGCCGCGGTGACATCTCCATCATGTGACCCATGGTGGGACCCATGTTGCCGTTGGCGACAGCTCCCGGGTGTGGGTGTTGGTGATGGTGTTGGTGGGGGTGACCCACGGTTTTAGCTCTCTGAGGAATAAAAAATTAATCAAAACATAATACCATCAAATTACAATTAAAACTGATGTCTACAGGCCCTTTCTTACCAACTTATTTTATTTTTGTCCAAAATTCGGACTTGATCCAAAAAACAGACTTGGTGTTTAAAGGCCTTAAAGCATTTCCAACAAACATATCACCACTGAACTGAGCAAAGGAATACAACTGAGGTTGTCATTGCTTTTCTTATTCATTCTCTTCTTTCACAGCTGTGAAAACAGTTAGTGGTCAAGAAGTGCCAATCATCAATGACACTTGATATCTTAAGTTAAGTTAACAGTGTATCACTTGCGTGTATCACCTTATAGGGGCGGCAGGTAGCCTAACGGTTAAAGAGGCGAGCCAGAAACCGAAGTTCGAATCCCAGGTCCAACGACGGACCTGGGATTCAAACGAAAAGTGAGCTGGCAACCAGGGGGTTGCTGGTATCAAATATTAGATGCCATTGCCTGCCGTTGTGCCCTTGAGCAAGGCACTTAACACCCCACAACAACAGCTTCCTGTGGCAGCCCTCTGCACCTCTCCAAAACCTGTATGTGCTGTATGTGTGTCCATCGGAGGGGTTGGGTTAAAAGCGGGAGTCAAATTTCGGTTAGAACTTGTGTGAAATTGACCCATTAAGTGATCTTAATCTGAATAGTAGGCTACTTTAAACTACTTGAAGGGTTTATTTCCAAAACGCTACATCCACAAATGTTTCACGTGGTTTTTCATCAGAAATAATTGCTTATGGCTACCTTCATGTGTGTGTAAAATATTACTGTTCTCAGATTTTTCATTCATAGATTTTAGATGTGTATGAATTTATTTTATTTTTTTGCAAAATGTAATTCATGTACACTGAACAAAAATACTGTATAAACGCAACATGTAATGTGTTGGTCCCATGTTTCATGAGCTGAAATAAAAGATCCCAGAAATAACAATAAAAGGCCTGTCTAAAATGTGCAGTTTTATCGCACAACACAATGCCACAGATGTATCAAGTTTTGAGGGAGCATACTCAGTAAAATCTTTGAAATTGTTGCATTGTTTTGCTGGAATGGAATGTTCGTATCCTGTATATGTGACTGTGATATGTGGTCGTCTCACCTAGCTATCTTAAGATGAATGCACTAACTGTACAGTAAGGGAAAAAAGTCCCACTCCTCTGCAGATTTTGTCCCACTCCTCTGCAGATCTTCTCCAAGTCATTAAGGTTTCGAGGCTGACGTTTGGCAACTCGAACCTTCAGCTCCCTCCACAGATTTTCTATGGGATTAAGGTCTGGAGACTGGCTAGGCCACTCCAGGACCTTAATGTGCCTCTTCTTGAGCCACTCCTTTGTTGCCTTGGCCGTGTGTTTTGGGTCATTGTCATGCTGGAATACCCATCCACGACCCATTTTCAATGCCCTGGCTGAGGGAAGGAGGTTCTCACCCAAGATTTGACGATACATGGCCCCGTCCATCGTCCCTTTGATGTGGTGAAGTTGTCCTGTCCCCTTTGCAGAAAAACACCCCCAAAGCATAATGTTTCCACCTCCATGTTTGACAGTGGGGATGGTGTTCTTGGGGTCATAGGCAGCATTCCTCCTCCTTCAAACACGGCGAGTTGAGTTGATGCCAAAGAGCTCGATTTTGGTCCCATCTGACCACAACACTTTCACCCAGTTCTCCTCTGAATCATTCAGATGTTAATTGGCAAACTTCAGACGGCCCTGTATATGTGCTTTCTTGAGCAGGGGGACCTTGCGGGCGCTGCAGGATTTCAGTCCTTCACGGCGTAGTGTGTTACCAATTGTTTTCTTGGTGACTCTGGTCCCAGCTGCCTTGAGATCATTGACAAGATCCTTCTGTGTAGTTCTGGGCTGATTCCTCACCGTTCTCATGATCATTGCAACTCCACGAGGTGAGATCTTGCATGGAGCCCCAGGCCGAGGGAGATTGACTATACTTTTGTGTTTCTTCCATTTGCGAATAATCGCACCAACTGTTGTCACCTTCTCACCAAGCTGCTTGGCGATGGTCTTGTAGCCCATTCCAGCCTGTGTAGGTCTACAATCTTGTCCCTGACATCCTTGGAGAGCTCTTTGGTCTTGGCCATGTTGGAGAGTTTGGAATCTGATTGATTGATTGCTTCTGTGGACAGGTGTCTTTTATACAGGTAACAAACTGAGATTAGGAGCACTCCCTTTAAGAGTGTGCTCCTAATCTCAGCTCGTTACCTGTATAAAAGACACCTGGGAGCCAGAAATCTTTCTGATTGAGAGGGGGTCAAATACTTATTTCCCTCATTAAAATGCAAATCAATTTATAACATTTTTGACATGCGTTTTTCTGGATTTCTTTTTTGTTATTCTGTCTCTCACTGTTCAAATAAACCTACATAATTAAAATAATAGACTATTCATTTCTTTGTCAGTGGGCAAATGTACAAAACAGCAAGGGATCAAATACTTTTTTCCCTCACTGTAAGTCACTCTGGATATTTTATTTTTTTAAATATATTGTCACAAATGTTTAATTTGTACAGTTCTTTATAAAAAATGTAGTTATTTGTTATATTTGACTGTGTAAAACCTAGCAGTACTACTTATTTCCCTGAGAGTGAGGAGGATATTGTAACGATCCCTGCAGTCTGAGTCGGTTTCTGTCTGGGTACTAGTTTTTCTGCTCGGGATCTCCAGTTTCCCGAGGGTTCTGGAACGCTCCCTGCCTGGTTGCCGGGCAACGTTGCTAGGCGGGAGCTCTCTTGATTTCCGCACCTGCATCCCATCAGCAATCTGCACACCTGGTCCTGATCATCACCCTTCTTAGGCTCTGTCCTAACATCCATTCCCTGCCGGATCGTTAGCCATGAACAGTATGTTTGTCCGTGTATCAGCCTTGGAACTTCTAGCGTTAGTTTTGTTGTTTTGCACCTTTTTGACTTGCTGTATACTTACCTCCGTTTTGTTCTATCTGTAGTCACTCACCCGGAACCTTCACCCAACCTCTGCCTGATGGTCGGGCGGCTGCCGAGCCATTACTGGACCTACCACTGCACCCTCAACAACCCATCCACGCCACCCGCTCTGTTCCCTGGATTATTCAGCCTCACTCGTGGATCTATTAAATAAACACTCACCTTTGTTTCAACTTACCTTGTCCTGGTCTGCTTCTGGGTTCTGGCTTAGTAAACCGTGACAGAACGATCCGGCCAGTAATGAACCCAGCGGACCTGGACTCTGTTCGCCATGCCATTACCCATCAGGAGAAGATGTTGGGCCATCATAGCACGGTACTACAGGAGATCGCGTTGTCAGTTCGGAACCTTTCTACCGGTCTGACGGAGGTCCAGAACCAGCGCAAGTTTCCGGTGGAGGATCCACTACCGGTTTCACCCATCTCGCCTGCCGCTTCTGGAGCTGTGTCCTTCCGTGAGCCCAAGGTTCCGACGCCGGATAAATATGAGGGGGAGCTGGGAAGATGCCGTTCCTTCCTTATGCAGTGTGGGTTAGTGTTCGATCTACAGCCCTACTCTTATGCCACAGACAAGGCTAGGATAGCCTTTGTGATTGAGTTGCTGCGTGGTCGAGCGCTGGAGTGGGCTTCAGCCGTTTGGGAACGACAGGATCCCTGCATGGCTTCATACCAGGGGTTCACGGCCGAGATGAGGAAGCTCTTCGACCATTCCGTCCGAGGGAGGGACGCAGCTAGGCGCCTGTTTTCGCTTCGCCAAGGAACTCGCAGCGTGGCCGACTTCGTGATCGAGTTCAAGACGTTGGCTGTGGAGAGTGGGTGGAATGAGGAGTCTCTGCAAGCGGCCTTTTACCAGGGTCTGTCGGAGCAGCTCAAGGATGAGTTGATCTCCTATCCGGAGCCTAGTGACCTGGACAGCTTGGTAGCCTTGTCTATTCGGGTGGATAATCGAGTCCGAGAGCGAAGGAGGGAGAAGCAATGGGTCCCTTCCAACCGATCAGCTTCTCAGGTTCCAGTCGGGTCGGGGATTGGACCAGAATACGTCGATCATCGTCCACCACACAGGATTAGTGGAGAGGTCCTGTCTCCCGATTCTGAACCCATGCAAGTGGGGCGGCACGGGTTAACCAAGGAGGAGCGCCAACACAGACGTAGGACTAACTGTTGCCTCTACTGTGGTGGTTCGGGACATTACCTCGCCACTGGTTCCCGGCGGTCGTCAAACTGCGCGGCTCGCTAAAGTTGGGAGGACTTTTAGCGAGCCAGTTTCGACCTCTCAATACCTCTGTCAGACCCCGTTTCCCGGCTACCCTTATGAACAGGAATCAGAGCTTAGCGATTAACGCTTTATCGATTCAGGTGCCGATGGAAGCTTTCTTGATGCCGAGTTGGTGGAACAGCTGGGGCTTTCCAAGGAGCAATTGCCGGAAGCCATTGAAGCTACCACTCTGGACGGCAGTAGTCTGGCACGTATCACGATGAGGACTGAACCGGTTAAGATGCTGTTGTCGGGGAATCATTCTGAGATGATTTCATTCTTCATTCTGCCGTCTTCCCATGTTCCTCTGGTCCTTGGATACCCCTGGCTGAAGGAACACAATCCCACGTTCGATTGGGTGACGGGCAAGGTAACGAGTTGGAGCCTTGATTGTCATGCTAACTGTCTCAAGACTGCCTGTCCCCATTCGGTTCCCAGTCAGGTGATTGAGGCTAAACCCCCAGATTTGTCCCTGGTTCCCGAGACATATCACGATTTGGGGGGAAGTGTTCAGTAAGCAGAAGGCTCTGTCACTCCCTCCCCACCGACCATATGATTGTGCCATCAACCTGTTCCCTGGAGCTGTCTACCCCAAGGGAAGGTTATACAGTATCTCCCGACCTGAACGTGAGGCTTTGGAGACCTACATCAAGGAGTCCCTAGCTGCTGGTCTCGTTCGTCCCTCGTCATCACCCCTGGGGGCAGGATTCTTCTTTGTGGGTAAGAAGGATGGCTCTCTTCGACCGTGTATTGATTATCGGGGGTTGAATGACATCACGGTCAAGAACAAGTATCCCCTGCCCTTGATGAGTTCTGCCTTCGACTCCTTACAGGGTGCTACGGTGTTCACCAAGCTAGACCCTACGCAATGCGTATCACATGGTCCGGATCAGAGAGGGGGACGAGTGGTTGACGGGTTTCAATACACCGATGGGTCACTTCGAGTATCAGGTGATGCCGTTTGGACTGACCAATGCTCCAGCGGTATTCCAGAGTATGGTGAACGACGTCCTGAGAGATATGATCGGTCTCTTTGTGTTTGTTTACCTGGATGACATTCTGATCTTCTCGAAGGAACCTTCCGACCACGTCCAGCATGTCCGGCAGGTTCTGCAGCGATTGTTGGAGAATCGCCTGTTCGTGAAGGCCGAGAAGTGCGAGTTTCACGCCCACACGACATCCTTTCTCGGGTACATCATCTCCAGGGGAGAGATTAGGATGGACCAGGAGAAGGTTAGAGCGGTTCTGGAATGGGCCCAGCCCGGTACGAGATTGCAGCTCCAGAGATTTTTGGGGTTTGCGAATTTCTACCGCAGATTCATCCGGGATTACAGCCGTGTGGCCGCTCCGTTAACTGCCTTGACTTCCAGTATCAGGACCTTCAAGTGGAATCCGGAGGCGGATCGAGCGTTTCTGGATTTGAAGAGGCGATTCACCAACGCACCGATTCTCTCTCAACCGGACACGGCCCGTCAGTTCGTCGTTGAAGTGGACGCGTCTGATGTGGGAGTTGGCGCCATCCTGTCGCAGCGATGCTCCACGGACAGTAAACTCCATCCCTGCGCCTACTACTCGTCGCCTTTCGCCTGCGGAGAGGAATTACGATGTGGGTAACCGGGAGCTTCTCGCGGTGAAACTTGCCTTGGAGGAGTGGCGCCACTGGTTGGAGGGGGCGGAGCAACCGTTTATTGTCTGGACTGACCACAAGAATCTTGCTTACGTGCAATCGGCTAGACGTCTCAACTCCCCGTCAGGCCAGGTGGGCGTTGTTTTTCGGACGATTCAATTTTTCCCTGACGTTCCGACCTGGATCTAAGAACGGCAAGGCGGACGCCTTGTCCCGGATGTTCTCCAAGACGGAAGAGAGTGGGTCCAAGACCGAGACAATTCTCCCCCGGAACTGCGTCGTGGGAGCAGTTATGTGGAAGATTGAGGAGGAGGTGATGGCGGCCCTTCGGACGCAGCCCGGTCCCGTAACGGTCCACCCGGTCGGTTGTTTGTGCCTGAGTCGGTTCGTCCTGCTGTCCTCAAATGGTCCCACGCCAGCAAGATGGCTTGTCACCCTGGCGTGGCTCGGACGATGGCGTTTCTTCGCAGACGTTTTTGGTGGCCTGCC
This sequence comes from Coregonus clupeaformis, assembly GCF_020615455.1. NCBI lineage: Eukaryota > Metazoa > Chordata > Actinopteri > Salmoniformes > Salmonidae > Coregonus > Coregonus clupeaformis. Next base: position 49,971,669 of record NC_059208.1, on the reverse strand, counting down.
ATGGCCGAGGATACTCGGGGTTTTGTTGCTGCCTGTCCAGTGTGTGCGCAGAATAAGAGTACCAATCGGCCCAGCTCTGGACTACTTCACCCCCTTCCTATTCCCCGCGACCATGGTCGCATCTGGCCCTGGACTTTGTCACTGGGTTGCCCGCTTCTGAGGGGAACACGGTCGTTCTGACTATCGTGGACAGATTCAGCAAGTTCGCCCACTTTGTGCCAATTGCCAAGCTTCCCTCTGCCTCGGAGACGTCCGAGATCCTGGTTAGGGAGGTTTTCAGGGTCCACGGTTTGCCCAGTGATATCGTTTCCGACCGTGGCCCTCAGTTTACCTCTGCTGTCTGGAAGTCCTTCTGTTTGGCCATTGGAGCTACAGTCAGTCTCACATCTGGTTTTCACCCCCAATCTAATGGTCAGGCGGAGAGAGCCAACCAGAAGATGGAATCCACGCTACGCTGCCTGGTCTCCTCCAACCCCACCTCCTGGGTCTCTCAGTTGCCTTGGGTTGAGTATGCCCACAATACTCTCCCTACATCTGCCACTGGGATGTCTCCCTTCCAGTGCCTGTATGGCTACCAACCTCCCTTGTTCCCTTCTCAGGAGAAGGAGCTCTCAGTGCCCTCTGTTCAGGCCCATATTCGTCGTTGCCACCGGACCTGGCATCGGGCCAGAAAGGCACTCCTTAGAGTTTCGGACCGGTATCAGCTCCAGGCGAATCGTCGCCGGATCCCCGCTCCCACCTATACCATCGGAGATAGGGTCTGGTTGGCCACACGGGATCTTCCTTCTACGGACTGAGTCTAGGAAGTTGTCACCGAAGTTCATTGGTCCGTTTGTGGTGGAGAAGGTGATCAATCCGGTGGCAGTTCGACTCAAACTACCGAGGACGCTCAGAGTCCATCCCACCTTTCATGTCTCCTGCCTCAAGCCTGTTCTCCTCAGTCCTCTGTTGCCTCCTCCGCCTCCTCCTCCTCCTCCTCGGATGATCGGAGGTGGTCCTGCCTACACGGTGCGACGCATCATGGATTCCAGACGGCGGGGCCGGGGTTTCCAGTATCTCGTGGACTGGGAGGGTATGGTCCTGAAGAGAGGAGTTGGATTCCGCGGCGACAGATCCTAGATGCTGACCTCATTCGTGACTTCTACCGCCTCCATCCTGGCGCTCCGGGAGTCCGCCCGGTGGCGTTCGTCGGAGGGGGGTACTGTAACGATCCCTGCAGTCTGAGTCGGTTTCTGTCTGGGTACTAGTTTTTCTGCTCGGGATCTCCAGTTTCCCGAGGGTTCTGGAACGCTCCCTGCCTGGTTGCCGGGCAACGTTGCTAGGCGGGAGCTCTCTTGATTTCCGCACCTGCATCCCATCAGCAATCTGCACACCTGGTCCTGATCATCACCCTTCTTAGGCTCTGTCCTAACATCCATTCCCTGCCGGATCGTTAGCCATGAACAGTATGTTTGTCCGTGTATCAGCCTTGGAACTTCTAGCGTTAGTTTTGTTGTTTTGCACCTTTTTGACTTGCTGTATACTTACCTCCGTTTTGTTCTATCTGTAGTCACTCACCCGGAACCTTCACCCAACCTCTGCCTGATGGTCGGCGGCTGCCGAGCCATTACTGGACCTACCACTGCACCCTCAACAACCCATCCACGCCACCCGCTCTGTTCCCTGGATTATTCAGCCTCACTCGTGGATCTATTAAATAAACACTCACCTTTGTTTCAACTTACCTTGTCCTGGTCTGCTTCTGGGTTCTGGCTTAGTAAACCGTGACAGATATATAGCATATTGCAAAAAAACATGATTATTGGTCTCGCTGAAATGAAACCATCAAGTGATAGATTTTAAACAAATACATGCCTGTCATTGAACAACCCCATGCCATGATTTGATAGTGAAAAAACACACAATTCCATTAAACAATAAAAGCAAATTGACCAACATTTCTGAAAATGAATATATAGCGATTTGTAATGAAACTCTTTACTGCTATTTTACATTTTATTGTGTTACAAAGTGGGATTAAAATTGATCTAATATATTGTTTTGCCAACAATCTACACAAAATACTCTGTAACGTCAAAGAAAAATTCATAACTAAAATATAGTCGTTGCATAAGTATTCAGCCCCTTTGTTTAGGCAAGCCTAAATTAGTTCAGGATTAAAATTGCCATTACAGTCGTCCATTACAGTCGTCCTTCTGAATTGAGCTGCAGGACAGGAAGTAAACTGCTCAGGGATGTTACCATGAGGCTATTGGGGATTTTAAAACAGCTACAGAGTTCAGTGTCTGTGACGGTAGAAAACTGAGGATGGATCAACAACATTGTCGTGACTCCACAATAATTACCTAAATGACAGAGTGAAAATAAGAATACAAATTACATTAAAATGCAAATCAATTTACAGTGGGGAAAAAAAGTATTTAGTCAGCCACCAATTGTGCAAGTTCTCCCACTTAAAAAGATGAGAGAGGCCTGTAATTTTCATCATAGGTACACGTCAACTATGACAGACAAAATGAGAAAAAAAATCCAGAAAATCACATTGTAGGATTTTTAATGAATTTATTTGCAAATTATGGTGGAAAATAAGTATTTGGTCAATAACAAAAGTTTCTCAATACTTTGTTATATACCCTTTGTTGGCAATGACACAGGTCAAACGTTTTCTGTAAGTCTTCACAAGGTTTTCACACACTGTTGCTGGTATTTTGGCCCATTCCTCCATGCAGATCTCCTCTAGAGCAGTGATGTTTTGGGGCTGTCGCTGGGCAACACGGACTTTCAACTCCCTCCAAAGATTTTCTATGGAGACTGGCTAGGCCACTCCAGGACCTTGAAATGCTTCTTACGAAGCCACTCCTTCGTTGCCCGGGCGGTGTGTTTGGGATCATTGTCATGCTGAAAGACCCAGCCACGTTTCATCTTCAATGCCCTTGCTGATGGAAGGAGGTTTTCACTCAAAATCTCACGATACATGGCCCCATTCATTCTTTCCTTTACGCGGATCAGTCGTCCTGGTCCCTTTGCAGAAAAACAGCCCCAAAGCATGATGTTTCCACCCCCATGCTTCACAGTAGGTATGGTGTTCTTTGGATGCAACTCAGCATTCTTTGTCCTCCAAACACGACGAGTTGAGTTTTTACCAAAAAGTTCTATTTTGGTTTCATCTGACCATATGACATTCTCCCAATCCTCTTCTGGATCATCCAAATGCACTCTAGCAAACTTCAGACGGGCCTGGACATGTACTGGCTTAAGCAGGGGGACACGTCTGGCACTGCAGGATTTGAGTCCCTGGCGGCGTAGTGTGTTACTGATGGTAGGCTTTGTTACTTTGGTCCCAGCTCTCTGCAGGTCATTCACTAGGTCCCCCCGTGTGGTTCTGGGATTCTTGTGATCATTTTGACCCACGGGGTGAGATCTTGCGTGGAGCCCCAGATTGAGGGAGATTATCAGTGGTCTTGTATGTCTTCCATTTCCTAATAATTGCTCCCACAGTTGATTTCTTCAAACCAAGCTGCTTACCTATTGCAGATTCAGTCTTCCCAGCCTGGTGCAGGTCTACAATTTTGTTTCTGGTGTCCTTTGACAGCTCTTTGGTCTTGGCCATAGTGGAGTTTGGAGTGTGACTGTTTGAGGTTGTGGACAGGTGTCTTTTATACTGATAACAAGTTCAAACAGGTGCCATTAATACAGGTAACGAGTGGAGGACAGAGGAGCCTCTTAAAGAAGAAGTTACAGGTCTGTGAGAGCCAGAAATCTTGCTTGTTTGTAGGTGACCAAATACTTATTTTCCACCATAATTTGAAAATAAATTCATTAAAAATCCTACAATGTGATTTTCTGGAAACAAAATTCTCAATTTGTCTGTCATAGTTGACGTGTACCTATGATGAAAATTACAGGCCTCTCTCATCTTTTTAAGTGGGAGAACTTGCACAATTGGTGGCTGACTAAATACTTTTTTTCCCCACTGTATAACATTTTTGACATGTGTTTTTCTGGATTTCTTTTTTGTTATTCTGTCTCTCACTGTTCAAATAAACCTACATAATTATAATTATAGACTATTCATTTCTTTGTCAGTGGGCAAATGTACAAAACAGCAAGGGATCAAATACTTTTTTCCCTCACTGTAAGTCATTCTGGATATTTTTTTTTATATTCTATAATTTTTTTAATATATTGTCACAAATGTTTAATTTGTACAGTTCTTTATAAAAAATTTAGTTATTTGTTATATTTGACTGTGTAAAACCTAGCAGTACTACTTATTTCCCTGAGAGTGAGGAGGATATATAGCATATTGCAAAAAAACATGATTATTGGTCTCGCTGAAATGAAACCATCAAGTGATAGATTTTAAACAAATACATGCCTGTCATTGAACAACCCCATGCCATGATTAGATAGTGAAAAAACACACAATTCCATTAAACAATAAAAGCAAATTGACCAACATTTCTGAAAATGAATATATAGCGATTTGTAATGAAACTCTTTACTGCTATTTTACATTTTATTGTGTTACAAAGTGGGATTAAAATTGATCTAATATATTTTTTTGCCAACAATCTACACAAAATACTCTAACGTCAAAGAAAAATTCATAACTAAAATATAGTCGTTGCATAAGTATTCAGCCCCTTTGTTTAGGCAAGCCTAAATTAGTTCAGGATTAAAATGTGGCTTAACAAATCACATAAGTTATATGGACACATAGTGTGTAAAATAATAGGGGTTGACATGATTTTTGAATTACTAACCCTTCCTCTGTTCCCCATACATACAAAATCTATAAGGTCCCTCAGTCAAGTATTGCATTTCAAGCACAGATTCAACTACAAAGACCAGGGAGCTTTCAAAAGCCTTATAAAGAATGGCAGTGATTGGTAGATGGGTAACAATAACAAATCAGACATTGAATATCTGTTTAAGCATGGTCAATAATTATGCTGTGGATTATATATTAAACCACCCAGACACATCAAAGATACAGTCGTCCTTCTGAATTGAGCTGCAGGACAGGAAGGAAACTGCTCAGGGATGTTACCATGAGGCTATTGGGGATTTTAAAACAGCTACAGAGTTCAGTGTCTGTGACGGTAGAAAACTGAGGATGGATCAACAACATTGTCGTGACTCCACAATAATTACCTAAATGATAGAGTGAAAATAAGAATACAAATATACAGAATATATTCCAAATATTCCCAAACTTGCATCTTGTATGCAGCAAGGCACTAAAGTAATACTGCAAAAAAGAACGGCAAAGGAATACACTTTTTGGCCTAAATGCAAAGCCTTGTGTTTGGGGCAAATCCAACACATCACTGAGTAACTGCCTCTTTATTTTCAAGCATGGTGGTGGCTGCATTATGTTATGGGAATGCTTGACATTTGCAAATACTGGGGAGTTTTTCAGGATAAAAAGAAACGGGATGGAGCTAAACAAGCACAGGCAAAATCCAAGAGGAAAACCTGCTTCAGTCTGCTTTACACCAGAGACTGGGAGTGGAATTCAGCTTTCAGCAGGACTATAACCTACAAGGCCAAATCTACACTGGAGCTGCTTACCAGGAAGAGAGTGAATGTTCCTGAGTGGCCAAGTTACAGTTTTGACTTAAATCTGCTTAAAAATCTATGGCAAGACTTGAAAATTGCAGTCTAGCCATGATCCCCCAACATCTTGACAAAACTTGAATAATTATTTGAAAAGAATAACAGGCACATATTGCACATTCCAGGCGTGAAAAGCTGTTATAGATATATCAAGTAGACTCACAGCTGTGTTTCTAACATGTATTGACTCAGGGTGCTGAATAATTATGCAACGACTATATTTTAGTTATTTAATTTCTAATAATCGTTAAAAAATATATATATATAATTTTTCTTCCACTTTGACAGAGTATTTTCTGTAGATTGTTGACCAACATTTTTTATTAAATCAATTTTAATCCCACTTTGTAACACAATAATATGTAAAGAAATCCAAAGGGTCTGAATACTCACACATTCCCGACTCTTCACAGCTGTGAGCTCTCACACTCAGCAAGAGAGGCCGGGCAGTGGATGTGTCCCAAATGGCACCCTATTCCCTATATAGTGCACTACTTTTGACCAGAGCCTATAGAAAGCCCATAGGGCTCTGGTCAAATGTAGGGAATAGGGTGCCATTTGGGACACAAACAGAGATTGTTTCTGGGGCATGACATCATCCAACATTACTATTGCTGTCGGTTACGCAATATTTCTTTAAGAGAAGTAGTTTATTTTTTCGTTCCATTCACCAATGAAAAAAGGGAGTACATTTAGAGAGTGCCAACGATGAGGTCATGTAGCTGTCTGGGCCAGTTTTGCCAGCCACACAGACACTCTCTCCCTCTTTCCTCTCTCACACACACACACACACACATACAAACACACTCAGCAGCGACAGTATAAGAGTCCTGGAGCTCTGTTTACTACATAGAAACCCTGTAACACTGTGGATTATATGATTCCGTCACAGATCTATACTGGTACATTACTCCAACAGGTTGATATTTCTGTCTGGCTGATCACCCTGAAACCATGCCGTACAGTACTCTACCTCATGTGACAGAGTCAAACAGATATCCTTCACTGTTCCACACATCCAATAAGTCCCAAATGGCAACCTATTCCCTTTATAGTGTACTACTCTGGTCATACGTAGTGCACTTTATAGGGAATAGGGTGCCATTTGGGATGCACTGAAGGCCTCACTGTTTAACTAGCAGAGTTGTTGAATTCTAGAACGGAGCTAACTTGACCTACTTTCAGTAAAGCTAACCCAGATGCTATACAATTAATAACCCACAAGTCTCATTCTCTAATCTGCTGAGCCATTTGTCAAGCTAAACGATAAAGAGTTTAAAATACATCAACTTTACAAAACACTCTTTCTATATCTTTTTCCCAATACAAAGTCCAGAAACGAGTCATTCAATTCATTATAAGATTCCAAGACAAGCAACAGTTGTACGTTGGCCATGTCAAATTCCTCAAGTCAAAACAGGTATAGATATGAGTCCATAGAGAGAGCTACTAGTCAGAGGAGAGAAGGAGAGTGCTACAACACAAAGACCAACCAACCCCAGGCTGTGGGTCAGATGTTAGCCAGAGACCTTTCTGGTTCAGAAACATGACACCATATAGTCCCCAAGCACAGGGTCAGCACGTGAGGCCATTTCCTGTGTGTGGCTGGGGAGTCTCTTGGAGAGTCTAGCGCCTGTTTAAAGTTGTAGATTGTGAAGTGGTTTGTGTGTGTTTTGTGTGCTGGATTTTACTTAGAGCAAATTCTTCAAGACAGCCTTTAAAAACCAAAAAAGGTGAATAAGTGAGAAAAAGGTAAAGTAAAATGGAGAATCACAAAGATATAACTTTTGAGTGAATTACAGGGGTAAAGGGATAGAGGGATAGAGGGCTAGAGGGAGAACATGTAAACTGTGACTTCCTCTGGTTGGGGATAGTGTGTGTAAAGGTGTAGAGTTACACTCCATTTCCTCTCTGTTCCAGCCTAGGAGGAATGAGAATAGCCAGAGGGTGAATGGGGCCCCACAGAGAGAGAGAGAGAGAGAGAGAAGAGAGAGAGTGTGTGTGTGTGTGCGTGCGTACATATGTGAGAAGGAAAAGGTGAGAGAGTGTGCAAGAGCATAGGCAGCATGAAAAACATGACATACATAAGAGGTGAGTATCTGTTCCTGTTTTTATTGGAAGAAATAGTTCAGGATAACAAGCCCAAACAACAGCTCCTTTAATCTCTGTCACCATAGAGAACCATGCAGAAACATGAACATCATGTGAAACAAGAAAGAGCCTTCTGATTGGTCGGTACCATGAAAGAGAATTCTGATTGGTCAGTACCTGAGGTGAAGAGCAGGAAGTGTTTTGGGCGGGACCTTGGATGCTCATCATACTGGATCCCATAGACATCTGTCTTTCCATCTGAGGAACATAACAAATCACTAATTATTTCTACACAATTTCACCTTGAAAACAAGTCAAATCTATTGAAATCTATACAGCCGGTAAATGCTTCCTACTTCAATCAGTTCCAAAGGGTAATCACTAGATAATTACAATGTAATACTAGGACTTGGTAATAGCAATGTAACAAGAAATAGGTATTTCTCAAGTATAGGCTCATTAAAGAAGGCCAGTGTCAGTAACTTTGTATGTACTCACAGACATGTGCTGGGCAGATGCTCCCTGCATGGCTGGGTCTGGTAGGGTGCCAGGCATGGAGGCGGCCAGGGGCTGTCTCTGTCTGTTGTTCCTCAGGTGCAGTAGGGAGGAGAGGGGCCCAGGGACAGGTCTGAGATCAGTGGGAGAAAGACATAGTGAGATGTCAGAGAACCTCAGTAACCAGCCTCTACACTGGTCTCAGATCAGGGACAGAGAAAAGAGAGAGAAACATGGGAGAGCGGTAGAGTGGAGAGGATGAGGGAGAGACTGAAAGAAGAAAGAGATTGAGATGTAAAGGGAGAAAGTTCGATGTAGCTGAGAAAGAGATGGAAAGTACGGTGAGATAAAGCAATAGAAAGAGAGATGGAGGTTCAATAAAAGTGATAGAGTGATAGAGTGAGACAGAGACAGAAAGATGGAAAGTATAGGGGGAAAGAAAAGCGAGGGGAAAAGTAATAGATTGAGCGGAGGGAGAGACATGCGCCACAGAAGGGGCTGGGGTGCGATGTGATGATGTAATGTTTTTGGCTCTCAGGCAATCAGACTGCGTTGTCCTCCCTCGCTGCGCTGAGGTCATCCCTGGTGATGTCACCACTGACTCTGTAGCAAGCAGCGATTTAAACGTGCAAAAAGAAAAGAACGAACCCGAACCAAAACAACGCCTCCTAACGTAACCATAACAGTCCGCCCGGGCCAACAGCCAGACACTCGGAGATGGGGTCGTCGTGGAAACCAGTGGTAAACACAGGGAGAAACAGTCGGATCCCCGGAATCCAACACGGATCACCTCATTGCTACAGCAAGCTCGGCCTGGGCTACAGAGGAAGACGTTGTCTGACTTTAACTGGCCATGTAATATGGTCCCTTCCCTTCCTTACTCAATGTACTCTACTAGGCAGTACTATGCTGTAATCAACTGGACTGTAATACTCAACTGTCCTATGCTGTGTTGTAGCTAAGCCCACTCTAACTCTTCTGAAGAACTTCTGTTACTTCTGAAACACTAGGGCTGTGTCCCAAATGGCACCCTATTCCCTATATAGTGCACTACTTTGACCAGTGGCCTATGGGCCCTGGTTAAAGGGAATAGGGTGTCATTAGGGACTGAGAATAGACCTCTAGCAGCAGTGTCTTCAAGTTCTGAAACATAGACTCTGAATCAATCAATGAACGTCACCGATTGGCCAGAGAGAGAATGTAAGGGTTCATAAAGGTACGTTAGAAGGTATCAATAACACACCCTCTTTCCAGCACATGGACTGACTAGACAGCTCAACTCTCTGCCTCACACACCAGAGATTAGTAACTGTATGTGTGACAGGTTTCAGAAAGCAGGGCCAGATGTCTGGAGTTGAGACTAAAGACAGAGCCATGCCTAATCTCCATGCTCTGCAGTGTGATAGCCACGGCCATGTAACCAACACCACCACCACCACACTGCCCTGGTCTCGGACTGCAGCAGGGGCTGGAGTTGGTTGGGGCCGGGGCTGGAACCTGGGACCAGATGACTGGTTTGTGTCAACGGCCGAGGGAGAGATGACGGGTGAGGGGAAATATGGGGAGAGAAATAGAGAAAGAAAGAAAGATAGAGAGGCAAAGGGAAAGACAGAGTGATAGAAAGGGGGGAGGGGGTTGAATGGGGACCAATGGTGTATTTTAATAGCCAGTAGCCCCATCTCGCTCCCCCCATCTCTCTCTCTCTCTCCATCTCTCTCTCTCTCTCTCCCCCATCTCTCTCTCTCTCTCTCTCTTCAATTGTTCTCTCTCTCCCCCATCTCTCTCTCTCTCTCTCTCTCTCTCTCTCTTCAATTGTTATCTCTCTCCCCCCATCTCCCCACCCCCCCCCTCTCTCACTCCCTCTCTCTCTAATTCATTAAGGCCTAATAAATTAGACTGTCTGGGGAATGACAGCCTGCTCCAGACAGAATGAGTTATGGTTATGACAGCAGAAGGGGAGGGGTGAGAGGTACAGGGAGGGAGGGAGAGAGAGAGATGAGAGAGAGGGGTGAAAGGTAGAGGAAGCAGGCAACAGTAACATGTTGAAGAGATGTGTGTGTGTTTGGCGTGTAATTGTGTGTGTGTGATTTTGTGTGTGTGTGTGTCTGAATCTTTTTCTCTGTGTACTTACCCTGAGTGTGTGAGCATGGAGTGGGCCTGTGTGATGACTGAGTTGGACTGGGCAGAGGGCAGTGCTTGCTGTCCAGCCATGCTGCAGCTGAGACCCCTCATACCACCATGGGACTGTGGTTGGTGTTGGGACTGTTGTTGGTGTTGGGACTGTGGTTGGTGTTGGGAGTGGGGCTGGGGCTGGTTTGCACATGATGATCCATTCTGAGGGAGACTCTGAGTCTGAGAGAAGAGGAAAAGACGACTAGTTTTAATATGTACTCTGAAAGAATTCACACTTCTACATACCAATTTTACATCTTGGAGTGTGTGGCATTGTGTGTGTGTGCATGAATGCGTGCGTGTGCACACGTGTGTGTGTGTGTGTCTGTCCGTTGTGTGTCAGTCTGTCTGGCTGCTTACCATGCTAATAAGAATGTGATCGCATGGTGTTTCTTACCTGCCGCACCTGTCAATGGTGTCTGTCTGTCACTAACCTGTCACTCAATACTTCCCTGTCAGTCAAAATACCTGCCAGACCTGTCAATCAAAATACCTACCAGACCTGTCAATCAAAATACCTGCCAGACCTGTCAATCAAAATACCTGCCAGACCTGTCAATCAAAATACCTGCCAACCTGGTGAAGGACTCATATTTGTTTGTATGTTCCATTTGCTAGTTTCATACGAGAGCCTAGAAACCTTGCTTGCTCTTTCTGGGTATCGGTAGAGCACTTTGTGACATTTGCTGATGTAAAAAGGGCTTTAGAAAATAAATGTGATTTGATTTTAAACCTAGCATGCAAGACAATCAGTATGCTCTCTGGCTATGGTTATGGCTTAATGTGCTAGTACAGTAATTACTGTCATGATAAATGACAGTTTTGTAGTTCAAGTCCATAGAGATAGAAGACTCTATTTGAGTTGAGGACTTTCACCATTTTGAAGTAGGCTAGTCAACTGGGTGGAACTTCCTATGGGTTAAGGAAGGACCACATAATTCCATCCAGGTCACCAGGAGGGATCAGCCAATGAATTACTCTTGAGCAAATATTCCATTACTGCAGGTGGCAGTAAATCGCCAACCTTGGCTTTATACCTGTTCAAACAACACACTCCAGGTGGCAGTATGCACCCTTTCAGAATGTTTGCCAACTCATAGAGATGGCCTCAATGGCCCTGCAAGTGCTCTTACAAATGCCATAATTGGACAGATACAATGATGCAATGTCTATCTAAGTTTATTGCTGCGTTCACATGCTAGTCGGAACTAGGAAACTCTGATGTCGGAAACATTTCCGACATGCTAACTGGTTGTAGTTATACATGTGCCGCGTTCAACAAATCAGAAAGTCTGACATTTTGGAGTTTCCTAGTTCCGACTAGCATATGAACGCGGCATATGTTAAAGTCTCATCCGCTTGCTGTATATGTCTGAGATTTCATGGGAATGTAGTTTTTTTGTGTGTAACCTGTTTAATGTTCTGCTCCTCCTGTGCCTGGCGGAACTCCTGTTCAATCTCATTGAAGAGGCCCACCTCCTCACAGTTACGCAGGAAACGGGTCGGCGTTGGGGTCTGGTCTGATTACACACAGCACAGAGAGAGCAAACAGACATTAAGCATCAAACAGAAATCATAACAACCATGATATTGCTACATTTACATTGTAGTCATTTAGCTCTTATCCCGAGCGACTTACAGGTGCAAATTAGGGTTGAGTGCCTTGCTCAAGGGCACATCAACAGATTTTTCACCTAGTTGGTTCAGGAATTCAAACTAGCAACCTTTCGGTAACTGACCCAACGCTCTTAACCACTAGGCTAAACGCCCATGTCGAAGTACACAGAGAGGTTTTGGTTATGGCAGAGACAGATCTAAACCAGCACCTCAGGCAGCTTACAGCTAGCATGGTTTCAACATCACTAGAACTATGTTCAACCTGCTTTGTGTAGCCTTCCCTACACCACCATGACAGCCTTCCCAGCCACAGGCTCAGGAGCAGATCACCATGGTGTAGGTTGATGTTGCCCATAGCCGCTGTAGTCAGTTTTACATCTTCCTCACTAATGGTTAAGGCTAGGATTGGGGGCGGGGAAGCTGATCCTAGATCTGTACTTAGGGGAAACTTCACCCCAGAGCGATCACCATCGTAACCGAGATAAGATCAGACAGAGACTGATTCTCTCACCTGTAGTCTAAACTATCAGGGTTGAAAGGTTGCGAGGTCAGGAGTCAAGAGTCACAGGCTCGGCACTCCTTTGTTTTGACAGGAGATTTCCTCCAGGGCTGAGTGTCTACAGACCCCTGCAGGATAGAACCTGACTGGTGGGGGTCAAAGGTCAACAGAGATGTTTAAGCCCAGAGAGACAGACAGCCATTGCCACGGTAACAGCCAGACAGGGCTTTCCCCTGGCCTGCACGATTGAGAGTGTGTTTTTGTCTGAGGCTGAGCCTTGGCCACTAGTGCTCTAGTCTGTTGTGAACCAACCGTTCTCTTCTCATCTCTGTATGTGCTGCAAATACTATAGTATCTTACCTCTACTTGTTATCACTACAAAAGCAGGTACAAGTCATCATTTTACTGTACTGTTCTGTATGTCATGCTACTGTACATATGGGATCCAGTTCCATCTGTTTGTCAGAGATACAGCTTATCTGGTTTCATACTGTATCCTCTCATCCTCACATTTCATCAGCCACTGAAGAGAGGTCACACGCGCATACAAGCACGTAAGCACACACACACACACACACACACACACACACACACACACATAGACGAACATGCATGCACATGTTCACACACACACACACACACACACATACGCACACACACATACGCACACACGGACATACACACACGGACACACACACCTGAACCAGACAACACTAAGCTTGAGTGACAGACAGCTGGTCAGAGAGGTGAAGGGGGGAGGAATGGGGGAGGGAGGAGGGGGGAGGGATAAGACTGATAAGGACACTCGTATTCTACTGGCCGGAAGGGACGAGAAATATTGTCAGACACACAAACTCTACACTAAAAAATCCTGACAGACTGAGCACATTAGTGAAACACAAATAAAGAACTCTGGGTAATAAGTTAATAAGGGTGAAACAGGGGGACAGAGAAAGTGAGAAAGAAAGAGTCAGGGTGAAACAGAAAAGGAAAAAGAGGGACAATCTATGGTAGTGGAGATTATCCTTGACTGGAAACAGAACAAACAGAATATAAATAATCATCATTACAAAGCTAATGTCCTCTCTATGCGGTCTACATCTATACATGTTATTCTCACCTGCGAGGGGATCAGCCTTGGTGCAGGAGAACTTCAGGGTCATCTCATGCTTGTGTCTGTGGATCATCAGGTGGTCTTCTCTTTGGAACCGCTGTATGGGGCGAATAGAGAGAGAGATCAACTTAGCATGCTCACTAAAACATAGATTTATGAAATTATTTGTTAAGTGGCATAAATGTATAAAATCTGACTAAAATAAGATATTAGATATCAAATCATAATGCGGTGAGGAGATTCTTTACTAGAGGTCCACACACACACCTGCGAGCAGCCAGGAGCGCTGCATCCATAGGGCCGGTCCTGTTCATCATTCATCGCTATTACAAACCTACAGTCAGAAAGACAAGAGGAGAGACAAACCTACAGTCAGAAAGACAAGAGGAGAGACAAACCTACAGTCAGAAAGACAAGAGGAGAGACAAACCTACAGTCAGAAAGACAAGAGGAGAGACAAACCTACAGTCAGAAAGACAAGAGGAGAGACAAACCTACAGTCAGAAAGACAAGAGGAGAGACAAACCTACAGTCAGAAAGACAAGAGGAGAGACAAACCTACAGTCAGAAAGACAAGAGGAGAGACAAACATAAATAGTCAGCATTTTAAGACTGACTTAAAGTCAGCAACAATCTGGACATTATTTTGGTTTAAGATCAAGTCAGATGCGATCTGACATAATCAATTCCCAATAACACTGACTGACTTATTCCTATACAGTATATAGGACTAATAAAAATTGAAACTAATCCAATCCTAGCAGTAGTGTCTCATATCCATACCACATCCCAACCCACTGATGATGGATGACTGTTGGGACGGAACCTTATCTCAGAGACAACGATGCAGTCAGGGTCAGTGTGAGTGTGACACATCGAAGGGCCCTGAGCTTTTCCTAATCAGGATGTGATAGAGAAGATTCAGGGCAACATTTTCATAGTGCAAAAGAATTGTACAAACTGCAAAAATGACCATAAATCAGAAACTTTTCTTCAACAATGTGCGTTATAAACAGACACAAATGGCTGTTAATATGTCTGCTACACCTGACTGAATGACACTCTACTCTTAGGTAGAGGTGGGCGTTATGGACAAAACAACACGGTCATAACCATGTCCTAATGTCATAACAGCTGACATAACATGGTCATAACACTGTCATGACCCATATAGTTACACCTGTTGTGACATGTTGCATTATTTTATGGCTGGTTATGACACCTACATAGGAGTGTCAAAACCCACATACTGTATATTCAAATGTGTTTTTTCCCTGCCAAGAAGTTTCCTTTCGTTTGAAAGTTTGTTTCTTAATTATTTTGTTGTTTTTGTAATGAATTTTGTAATTGTTTTTTAAATAACTTGTAGAAAAAACACTTTGATACTGTCAAGGAGCATTATGACCATCCTGTGTCACTTTACTTGGACTAAGAAAATATACTTTATGACACTGTCAAGAAGCATTATGACCATCATAATCTTATAAGCCAGATAGGCCTATCACATACATGCCCTTATGTCAGACATCAGTCAAAAAGAGGGTGTCTTGTCCTGCTCCTGAAATCTGCTCCTGCATTCATCCCAGTCATCAGAAACAGAGCATTGGGGGTAGGTGCATGTCTGACATCAATGTGTGTGCAATTACAATTATAATTTAATATGGTCAATTTCAGAAAATGTTATATGACATAAACATACTGTTGACAAGTAGGCTATGGTGTAATGGAATGTATTGCCTTGTGTGGTAGGTTTTGTGAGTTTTGACACTCTTATGTAGGTGTCATAACCAGCCACAAAATAACACAATATATGTCACAACAGGTCTAAATATATGTGTCATGACAGTGTTATGGCCATATTATGACAGGTTATGACAAGTTATGTCAGCTGTTATGACATTATGACGCTGGGTGTCAAGTGTTACCCAAAAATCCATATCGCAATAAATTGCCTGAATTTATGTAATAATGATAAATAGAAGGATAAGTTTATAACATCAATGTGCACAACAGTTCTTTAAATGATCCTTTAAACTACTACTACTAGATTGATGGTTGTAGCCATCAATTATCCCATCAACAATCACCCATATTAGCAAACTTATTTCATTTCAAACTTCACATTGTCTGCGATAAGTGATCGGTATAATCTGTTTATCATCCCAGCTCTACTCTTAGGCATAATCTTGACTTGAGACGTGATTTAAGCTTCAGTATAGTGTAGGCCTATGCTGTGATTGCCTTTGTTAGAGAGCACACAATAAGTCCCATTTCTGAACAACACAAGCATTGAGACTTGAGAGAGACTTGTGAGAGACTTGATAGAGAGAGGGACAGAGGGTTCATGCCAACCCCCAGCTGACCCCTACCACAGCAGTGAAATTAAGATGGAGGAGGGGATATGATGGGGGTAATTATGACTTATTAGAAGTGCTAGCCCTTCATTTTCTGAGACCAGGACCTCGTGAACTCTGACACCCCAGACATTCCTCACAGCCATGTCAAACGCGTCCCACGGCCCGGGGCTCTGGTCAACAGTAGTGCACTATACATATGTAATAGGGGGCCATTTGGGACGGAGACAGAGCTGTGTCTGAATCAGGACACAGAATTTCAGGAGAGCTGATGCCTGGGTCTTATGAGGTCTTATGAGGAGAGCTGGGTTGGTTGGTTGGTAAACTCCTTGAAGGTGTTTTATTTCTTACCTGGCAGCGCCCTCTGAGAAAGCTGTTCCAGTCAACTTTATAAAGACAACAGAAAGGCACCCACACATTATGCTGCCAATTGCCATCTTTACTGACAACGTTTTGATCCACAACGATCTTCGTAAGGTCACTTTATATCAAGGCCATTATGGTTTCAGCTTGAGCTCTTTAGACCTGGAGTCCTTCATGGTCAAACTGCCACATCTGTTTGTGATATTACAACAACAAAGACTGCAAACAACCAACACAGTTTTTTCCCTCGGACATCATTGCATGTGTCATAGAACAACAGCATATGTACTGCAATTTTTTTTACCTTAATGCTCGACACTCCCCAGCTCTGCTTCATCAACAAAACAATAACAACGACCGTGGGGTGGACAGTGGCGCTGTTTCCCCTACTGCGGATTCCATCTTTAACCATCAGTGACCATGATGACCAGCCCTGAGCCTGGATGCAGAATACACCGGTCGTTGTCTAACCATAGAGGTTAGCCACCATACTTGTCGTTCGGCCACACTACAGCCGTCACTAAGGCAACTATTGTCCCCCCCACACACACACACACACACCAACCAACATACACTACATAACCAAAGGTATGTGGCCACCTGCTCGTTGAACATCTCATTCCAAAATCATGGGCATTAATATGGAGTTGGTCCCCCCTTGCTGCTATAACAGCCTCCACTCTTCTGGGAAGGTTTTCCACTAGATGTTGGAACATTGCTGCGGGGACTTGCTTCCATTCAGCCACAAGAGCATTAGTGAGGTCGGGCACTGATGTTGGGCAATTAGGCCTGGCTCGCAGTCGGCGTTACAATTCATCCCAAAGGTGTTCGATGGGGTTGAGGTCAGGGCTCTGTGCAGGCCAGTCAAGTTCTTCCACACCGATGTCACGGATTCTGCCGAGGCTGCTCCTCCTCCTTGCTCGGGCAGGCTTCGGCGTTCGTCGTCCCCGGAGTACTAGCTACTGCCGATCGATGTTTCGGTGTTTGTCTTGTTTTGTCTTGAGTGGTTACACCTGTTGTCTATTATGTTTGATTGTAGATCCTATAATTACCCTTGTCTCACGTTTGGTATTTGTGTGTTATTGTTTGTGTCTAGGCGGTATCGGCATCGCTTTTGTCATATGTCATGTATGTTGTTTTTTCCCTCCCGGTTCGGAGGTTTTGTTTTGTTCTTTACTATTAGTAAAATACGTCTGCTAGTATCTCTGTGTCCTGCGCTTGACTTCACTCACCGCATACACGTCGCTCCTGACAGAATAACACAACTCACCATGGAGTCAGCAGGATCAGCGGTGCCAACGGGATCACTGGAGGAGCGCGTAATCCACCAAGACGCCATGATCCAGAAACTGGGCACCGCCATGCAAGATGTGATGGACACCTTGAGCCGATGGGAGAGAGGAGGTTTGCCCACACCTCCTCCAACAATACCACCACCCTCAGCCATACCCATCGTTCCATCTCCGGAGTCCAGTGGGATTCGGCTCTCGCTCCCGAGGGCTTATGATGGCACCGCGGCCAGGTGTCAGGGTTTCCTGCTCCAAGTAGGACTCTACCTGGCAACCATTCACCCGGCGCCCTCGGGATACGAGAGCATTTCCGCCCTCATCTCCTGTCTGTCCGGCAAGGCACTGGAGTGGGCCAACGCCGAGTGGAGGGGAATAGACGCCGCTACAGTCAGTTATGCGGAGTTCTCCCGCCGCTTCAGGGTGGTTTTCGATCATCCCCCAGAGGGGAAAGCGGCGGGGGAGCGTCTGTTCCACCTCAGACAGGGGAAGAGGAGCGCGCAGGAATTCGCACTGGATTTCCGGACTCTGGCTGCCAATGCGGGATGGAATGAGAGGGCCCTCATCGACCACTATAGGTGCAGCCTACGGGAGGACGTTTGCCAAGAGCTGGCCTGCAGGGACACCAACCTAAGTTTCGATCAGCTGGTGGACATGTCGATTCGTCTGGATACCCTGTTGGCTACCCGCGGACGTCTGGAGCTGGGGCCGTCCATTCCATCCCTCAGCACCTCCGAGCCGAGCCCTATGGAGCTCGGGGGTGCTGGTGCTAGAGAGAAGAAGAGAGAGACCAGGAGAGAGGCCGTCCCCTGCACCAACTGTGGCCGCAGAGGACACACTGCGGTTCGGTGCTGGGGAGGGTCTCCTAGGGATCGAGGCAGCAGGCCACGCACTGATGAGTCATTCCAGGTGAGTAAGCGCCCAACTCACCCAGAGCTCTCTGTTGTCCACATGTGTATCCAAGTTGTGTTTCCCGAGGTTTCTTCTCACTCCCAGCATAAGGCGCTAGTCGATTCAGGCGCAGCTGGGAATTTTATTGATCGCAGTTTCTCGTATAAGTTAGGGATTCCCCTCATACCAGTTGATGTGCCCTTCCCTATCCATGCCCTAGACAGCCGCCCTTTGGGGTCAGGATTGATTAGGGAGGTCACAGCGCCACTTAAGATGAAGACGCAGGGGGTTCATGAGGATATTATACAGTTGTATTTGATTGACTCTCCTGCGTTTCCTGTAGTGTTGGGACTTCCCTGGTTAATATCTCATGACCCCAACATTTCATGGCAACAGAGGGCTCTCAGGGAATAGTCTGATCAGTGTGTCGGGCGGTGTATAGGTGTTTCCGTAGGGGCAACGACGGTGGAAAGTCCGAACCAAATGCCCGCACTGCACATTCCTCCTGAGTATACAGATTTGGCACTCGTCTTCAGTAAGAAGAGGGCGACTCAATTACCACCTCATAGACAGGGGGATTGTGCGATAGACCTCCAGGCAGGCGCTGCACTTCCGCGTAGTCATGTGTATCCTCTGTCTCAGGAGGAGACGGCGGCTATGGAGACATATGTCACCGAATCTCTGGGACAGGGATACATACGGCCATCCACTTCTCCTGCGTCCTCAAGTTTCTTTTTGTGAAGAAGAAGGATGGGGGTTTGCGCCCGTGTATTGATTACCGTGGTCTCAATCAGATTACCATTAAATACAGTTATCCTCTCCCTCTGATTGCGAGTCATTACACGGGGCGCGATTCTTCACAAAATTGGATCTCAGGAGCGCTTACAACCCGGTGCGCATTAGGGAGGGAGATGAATGGAAAACAGCATTTAGTACCACCTCGGGTCACTATGAGTATCTCGTCATGCCATACGGGTTAATGAATGCTCCTTCAGTCTTCCAATCATTTGTGGACGAGATTTTCCGGGATTTGCATGGACAGGGGTTGTCCGCGTCAGGGGTGGAGATGGAGATTGACCGCGTTTCAGCCGTGCGTAATTGGCAGACTCCCACCACGGTTAAGGAGGTGCAGCGGTTTTTGGGTTTTGCCAATTACTACCGGAGGTTTATCCGGGGTTTTGGACAGGTAGCAGCTCCCATCACCTCCCTGCTAAAGGGGGGCCCGGTGCGTTTGCAGTGGTCGGCTGAGGCGGACAGGGCGTTTAGACATCTGAAGGACCTGTTCACCTCGGTTCCGGTGCTGGCACATCCGGACCCCTCTTTGGCGTTCCAAGTGGAGGTGGATGCGTCCGAGGCGGGGATTGGTGCTGTACTGTCTCAACGCTCGGGCACGCCTCCTAAACTCCGTCCCTGTGCCTTTTATTCTAAGAAGCTCAGTCCGGCGGAACGCAATTATGACGTGGGGGACAGGGAGCTGCTAGCGGTGGTTCAAGCTCTGAAGGTGTGGAGGCATTGGCTTGAGGGGGCTAAACACCCTTTCCTCATTCTGACTGACCATCGTAACCTGGAGTACATCCGGGCAGCGAGGAGACTGAACATGGCTAGGTGGGCCATGTTTCTTGCCCGGTTTGTATTTAAGCTCACGTATATACCAGGGTCACAGAACGTGAAGGCAGACACCCTGTCCCGGCGATATGACATAGAGGAGAGGTCCATTGAGCCCACTCCCATACTTCCGGAGTCTTGTCTAGTGGCACCGGTGGTGTGGGAGGTCGATGCGGAGATCGAGCGGGCGTTACGTACCGACCCTACTCCTCCTGAGTGTCCAGAGGGGCGGAAGTACGTGCCGCTCGAGATCCGTGATCGACTGATATATTGGGCTCACACGTCACCCTCCTCTGGTCATCCGGGTATAGGTCGAACGGTGCACTGCCTTAGCGGGAAGTACTGGTGGCCCACCTTGGCAAAGGACGTGAGGGTTTACGTTTCTTCCTGTTCGGTGTGCGCTCAGTGTAAGGCGCCTAGACACCTGCCCAGAGGGAAGTTACAACCTCTACCCGTTCCACAACGGCCGTGGTCTTACCTATCGGTGGACTTTGTCACGGACCTTCCCCCCTCCCAGGGGAATACCACGATCTTGGTCGTTGTGGATCGGTTTTCTAAGGCCTGCCGTCTCATTCCTATGCCAGGTCTCCCTACTGCCCTACAAACTGCTGAGGCCCTGTTTACACACGTCTTCCAGCACTACGGGGTGCCTGAGGATATAGTGTCTGATCGGGGTCCCCAGTTCACCTCTAGAGTCTGGAGGGCGTTTATGGAACGTTTGGGGGTCTCGATTAGCCTTACCTCGGATTTTCACCCTGAGAGTAATGGGCAGGTGGAGAGAGTAAACCAGGATGTGGGTAGGTTTCTGAGGTCCTATTGCCAGGACCGGCAGGAGGAGTGGTCGGGGTATATCCCCTGGGCAGAGATAGCCCAAAACTCACTTCGCCACTCCTCCACTAATCTTACTCCTTTTCAGTGTGTGTTGGGGTATCAGCCGGTCCTGGCACCCGAGCCAGATCGAGGCTCCTGCGGTGGATGAGTGGTTTCGGCGCTCGGAGGAGACATGGAACGCTGCGCATGTCCATCTGCAGCGGGCTATCAGTAGGCATAAGGCGAGCGCCGATCGCCACCGCAGTGAGGGTCCAGTTTATGCACCTGGAGATCGGGTCTGGCTCTCGACTCGAAACCTGCCCCTTCGCCTGCCCTGCCGGAAGCTGGGTCGGCGGTTTGTGGGGCCATTTAAAGTCCTGAGGAGATTGAACGAGGTATGTTATAGGTTACAACTGCCCATAAATTACCGCATTAACCCCTCGTTCCATGTGTCTCCTCAGGCCGGTGGTAGCTGGTCCACTCCAGGAGAATGAGATACGAGAGGCTCCTCCGCCCCCACTAGACATCGAGGGGGCTCCGGCGTACTCAGTCCGTTCCATCGTGGATTCGAGACGTCGGATGGGGGGTCTGCAGTATCTCGTGGAGTGGGAGGGGTACGGTCCGGAGGAACGGTGCTGGGTCCCTAGGAGGGACATCCTAGATCCCTCCCTCTTGACGGAGTTCCACCGGAGTCATCCGACTCGCCCTGCTCCGCGTCCTCCTGGCCGTCCCCGAGGCCGGGGTCGGCGCACGGCTGGAGCCGCGCGTCAAGGGGGGGATACTGTCACGGATTCTGCCGAGGCTGCTCCTCCTCCTTGCTCGGGCAGGCTTCGACGTTCGTCGTCCCCGGAGTACTAGCTACTGCCGATCGATGTTTCGGTGTTTGTCTTGTTTTGTCTTGAGTGGTTACACCTGTTGTCTATTATGTTTGATTGTAGATCCTATAATTACCCTTGTCTCACGTTTGGTATTTGTGTGTTATTGTTTGTGTCTAGGCGGTATCGGCATCGCTTTTGTCTTATTACGTGTATGTTGTTTTTTCCCTCCCGGTTCTGAGGTTTTGTTTTGTTCTTTACTATTAGTAAAGTACGTCTGCTAGTATCTCTGTGTCCTGCGCTTGACTTCACTCACCGCATACACGTCGCTCCTGACAACCGATCTCGACAAACCATTTCTGTATGGACCTCGCTTTGTGTATGGGGGAATTGTCATGCTGAAAGAGGAAAGGGCCTTCCCCAAACTGTTGCCACAAAGTTGGAAGCACAGAATCGTCTAGAATGTCATTGTATGCTGTAGCGTTAAGATTTCCCTTCACTGGAACTAAGGGGCCTAGCCCGAACCATGAAAAACAGCCCCAGACTATTATTCCCCCTCCACCAAACTTTACAGTTGGCACTATGCATTCGGGAAGGTAGCGTTCTCCTGGCATCAGCCAAACCCAGATTTGTTTGTCGTACTGCCAGATGGTGAAGCGTGATTCATCACTCCAGAGAACGTGTTTCCACTGCTCCATTGTCCAATGGCGGCGAGCTTTACACCACTCCAGCCGACGCTTGGCATTGCGCATGGTGATCTTAGGCTTGTATGCGGCTGCTCGGCCATGGAAACCCATTTCATGAAGCTCCCAACGAACAGTTCTTGTGCTGACGTGGGTTGCAGATGCAGTTTGGAACTCGGTAGTGAGTGTTGCAACCGAGGACAGACAATTTTTACACGCTACATGCTTCAGCACTCGGTGGTCCCGTTCTGTGAGCTTGTGTGGCCTACCACTTCGCGTCTGAGCCGTTGTTGCTCCTAGAAGTTTCCACTTAACAATAACAGCACTTACAGTCGACCGGGGCAGCTCTAGCAGGGCAGAAATTTGACGAATTGACTTGTTGGAAAGGTGGCATCCTATGATGGTGCCACGTTGAAAGTCACTGAGCTCTTCAGTAAGGCAAACTGCCAATGTTCCTATGGAGATTGCATGGATGTGTGCTCGATTTTATACACCTGTCAGCATTGGGTGTGGCTGAAATAGCTGAATCCACTAATTTGAAGGGGTGTCCACATACTGCTGTACACACACTTCACTTAGGTAGTGTACACACACTTCACTTAGGTAGGTTTAGCCTGAGAGAGAGTGGGGATATGTTTTGGTTGAGGGAGGAGGGGTTGAGTTATGATGTTAAAGTTATGAGGGAGAGGAGAGAAAAGGAGGAGGAGGGGTTGAGAGATATAAAAGGTGAGTGACAGACAGAGAGAGGAGGAGGGGTAGAGATATAAAAGGTGAGTGACAGACAGAGAGAGGAGGAGGGGTAGAGATATAAAAGGTGAGTGACAGACAGAGAGAGGAGGAGGAGGGGTAGAGATATGAAAGGTGAGTGACTGACAGAGAGAGGAGGAGGGGGTAGAGATATAAAAGGTGAGTGACTGACAGAGAGAGGAGGAGGGGGTAGAGATATAAAAGGTGAGTGACTGACAGAGAGAGGAGGAGGGGGTAGAGATATGAAAGGTGAGTGGCAGACAGAGGAGGGAACATAAAAAAGTGAAGAGAGGCACAGAGAGAGAGAGAGAGAGAGAGAGAGAGAGAGAGAGAGAGAGAGAGAGAGAGAGAGAGAGAGAGAGAGAGAGAGAGAGAGAGAGAGAGAGAGAGAGAGAGAGAGAGAGAGAGAGAGCAAGAGAAAGAGACAGCAAGAGAAAGAGACAGCAAGAGAAAGAGAGAAAGAGAGAGAGAAAAATAGAGAGAGGGAGGGCGGAGGGAGGGAGATCGAGGGAGACAGGGAGGGGACACACATCCTATTCCCTAAGTGCACTGCTTTTGACCAGGGCTTTGATCAAAAGTAGTACACTATATAGGGAATAGCTGCCATTTGGGACGCATACAGAGCGGTGTCAGAGTCAGGACACAGAGAGGGAGGGAAGGAGTGTGCTGGGGAACAGCTCCGGGCAGGCTGAAACCTGCTCTGAAGCAGTCACCATATTCCTCCCCTGCTCCACATGTGCGGAGAAGTGACTTCATAGGTGTGTGTGTGTGTGCATATGTGTGTGTTACTGTTGAAAATAAATCAACCACCCCATTCATCATCATCATCATCACTACAACCATGAAATATTAATAGGAATACTAGTTTTGACCAGGCTACTAGGCTACTGAAATTGTATTACAAACTCAAACATGGGCTATAGTATGATGTGTATTGTTTTTGTTTAACAAGAGTTTAGGGCTAGATAATGGTTGCACTAATGCAAAAGACAATAACGTTTAACAAATCACTCGGCATCATGTGGAAACACACACACACACACACACACACACACACACACACAACACTCTGAATTCACCTGTCAGTTTGTTTGCCCAAAATGCTTGTCGTGCGCAAAAACTTCAGCAGTTGTTTATGAAACAATCAACTTCCAACTTCCCTTTTTCTGTAGTCTGTACCAAGTCCTCAATTAACTAAAATCAGCACGGATAAACTGCTACTTCACGTACAGATAATCTGATAGCCTTCAGTCTAACGTGAAGAACATGACCCGCGTTATATCAACCTGAGCCCCTCATAAACAAGCCGACACCGCTGCGGATTGCGGTCACACCCCCCAAATAGACATGCAGCTCGTTGATGAACCCAAGCGGGACTAGCACAGCACACACCAAACTTTAACAAGCAAAATAAAAAATGTATCGCAAAATCTACCAAACGCTGAATTCGTTCCAATCTAAAAATATGTTTTAATCCACCCGAACAGTTGTGGGCTATAGAAAGTTCGTTGTGATAAACTTACCTAACAAGTGGAGCGGACAAGCGGCACTGAGTTGAGAGGAACCACGTTGGACTGAGGCAGGATTACAATACATTCTATTTACAGAAGCATTACATCACCCCTAGGGTGACGTCACGTGGGATTCCTGAACTTCTAAATCATTGCGGTCCGGCTTCGGAGGGGGCGTGGTTAACTACTACCGGGGCTCGGAGCGAGTGTGTGGGTATTATAGGCAACGTTAGGCTGGCATCTCGATCAAACCGCAACCGCCTTCAACAGTTGTCTGTCTGCCTGGGACTGGGTGCGCGGGACGCGACGGGACACCAGACAGATTTTGGGGACAGAGGAATTGAGGGAACTGGGAAGGAGGTCAGGGAGAATGGGGAGGAATATGGCAGGGGGAGGTTTGTCTTTGCGCAGAGCCGTACAGGACGTCCCAGCGGGGTCTACCTCTGGGCAGAATGTGTTGATTTGCTGTAGGCTATGTGAATTAGTAAGATATTGTATTTCGAGTTACTTTCGAGATTCCATAATGGCTTTTTATGTCAATAAACACATCAAACAGACAGGAAGTCAAGTCCACATTGATTCCGGAGCCCAGTGGTAATGTAGAGGACCCCATGTCTCTAAAACAAAATAAACAAAATAGAGAGAATTTCAGACCAGGTTTCGAGCCACTCACGGCACACCGGGACAGTCACACCAAGACCCCATTAGGTGGAATGACAGCAGCCTCAGATTGCCTATATACAGTGAGCTCCAAAAGTATTGGGACAGTGACAAATGTTTTGTTGTTTTGGCTCAGTACCCCAGCAGACTGTCAGCTTTAATTTGTGGGTATTTGCATCCATTACATAGTCCCCCCATTATAGGGGACCAAAAGTATTGGGACAAATTCACGTATATGTATTTGGAAACCATGTGTTTGATGTGTTTGATACCATTCCATATATTCCGTTCCAGCCATTACCATGAGCCCGTCCTCCCCAATTAAGGTGCCACCAGCCGCCCGTGACTGGCACCAAAGTTGTCTATGTTTCTGGTGCAACTGCAACATGCCCTTTTTCGAAAAAAAAAAAAAAAAGTCATGATTTAACCAATCAAAGAGTCTTGTCTGGAAATGGTCAACAGAGAAATGAGCAATTTATTTATTTTTGTTGAACCTTAAATTTGAATTGGATTAATTTGCCATATTTGGTCAGGCCTTACTGCATGTCCTGCAGCAGCTGTAGAGACAGAGAGTGACTTGGGCCTGTATTCATAAAATGTCTCGTCTGAGAGCTGATCTAGGATCAGCTCACCCCAGTCCATGCAATATTATTCAATATGATTGAAAAGGCTAAACCTATCCCAGAACAGCACTCCTACTCTAGGAGGCTTTATTACTATTGGCCCAGGTTGTGTTGTTGATGTGGCTGAAGTGTGAAACCAAACTAAACCCTCTGACTCTGTGACTCACCTCCAACCAAAATCAAATATGCTAATGATCCTAGTGGTGTCTGTGGCAACTGTGAAAACAGGAAGTAGTGATGACACTACAGGGTTGCATACTGGAGATACTATTCCTCATATGGAACTTTGTGGGCCACCAAGAAGACGGTGTGTGTGTGTGTGTTTGTTTGTGTGTGTGTGTGTGTGTGTGTGTGTGACTCAGAGTGAGAGAAAGGGAAAGAACAGACACAGAGTGAAGAGAGACCAAGACATAAAAAGAGAAGAAGAAACAGAGGAAATAAAAAGTTATCTTGCTGTAATAACTGTATTCAGGCAGACAGTGAGACTCCTGCGGATGCCCAAGAGCAGACACTGGTTACATCACAAACGGCACCCTATTCCCTTTATAGTGCACTACGTTTGACTGTGGACCATAGGGCACTGGTCAAAAGTAGTGCAATGTATAGTGAAAAGGGTTCCATTTGGGACACTGCCACTTCCATTAGAACCACTGCCATAACTCAGCCATTATTATCAGCCATTACTATCTGCCATCTTCAGCCAGCCTGGGCTTTTATCAGACAAAATGGCGTCTTTTTATTGCCCCTAGACGCCTGCTGTGGGCCTTGCATCACTCTGCCTGTAGATGTGTGAGAGAAACGGGACAAACAGAGACAGGTCACTGAACCCTATTCACCTGGGTCAGAGTTCCGGCCTCACGTTCAGAACAGATTGACTGTATATGTGTTTGTGTGAGTGTGTGTGTGTGTGTGTGTGTGTGTGTGTGTGTGTGTGTGTGTGTGTCTTCCCACATGAAAAAATACTATAGTATACTATGGTATAAATATAGTATTTATTTTAGTGTTTTTGCGGACTATACTGTAGTATTTACTGTGGCGGACAAGACTGTAGTATACTGTAGCATTTACAGTTTACTATAGTATAAATCAGTGGAGGCAGCTATGGGGAGGATGGCTCATAATAATGTCTGGAACAGAGCAAATGGAATGGCATCAAACACATGGAAACCATATGTTTGATGATGTTGATACCGTTCCACTGATTCTGCTCCAGCCATTACCATGTGCCTGTCCTCCCCAATTAAGGTGCCACCAACCTCCTGTGGAATAAATACTGTAGTAATAAAACTAGTATATACTATAGTAATTACTATTTTCTGAAGTGTTTTTGTGGTCTGTAGTATTTACTGTAGTATTCTACAGTATACTGCACAATTCTATAATAAGTACTATACATGATCGAGGGATACTACAGTGTGTAGTGTACACTGAGTGTACAAAATATTAGGAACACCTTCCTAATATTGAGTTCCACACCCCCTTTTGCCCTCAGAACACCTCGATTTGTCGGGGCATGGACTCTACAAGGTGTCGAAAGCGTTCCACAGGGATGCTGGCTCATGTTGACTCCAACGCTCCCACAGTTTTGTCAAGTTGGCTGGATGTCCTTTGGGTGGTGGACCATTCTTGATACACACAGGAAACTTTTGAGTGTGAAAAACCCAACAGCTTTGCAGTTCTTGACACACTCAAACCGGTGCGCCTGGCACCTACTACCATACCCCATTCAAAGGCACTTAAATCTTTTGTCTTCTCATTCACCCTCTGAATGGCGCACATACACAATCCGTTTCTCAATTGTCTCAAGGCTTAAAATCCTTCTTTAACCTGTCTGTATTTAACAGGTGACATCAATAAGGGATCATAGCTTTCACCTGGATTCACCTGGTCAGTCTATGTCATGGAAAGAGCCGGTGTTCCTAATGTTTTGTACACTCAATGTATAATGATGATAATGATAGGCCTAACCATCTTCTGGTAGATGGAAAGGCTTTCCCAAAAACCTTCTCAATTAAATGTTAACTAGCTACACGGTAGACTATGCCTACCTAGCAGAACGATATCATGATTATTTGCATCACTCCAGTGGCCATTTGTTTTGCACTCCATCTCATATGCTACAGAAACAGCTAACCAAACAACAGTGTTAGGTGCCTGTGCACTTGAATTAAAGGCTAACTACGCAAAAAAATAAAAATGTTGTAGTTTTTTCCCAGACCTCAGAAGTGGTCTCCTGATGTGGTTTAAGCATTGTTATGAACCTGAAAAAAAGGGGGGGGAAATCAGAACCCTGTGAATTTCTGACTCAGTTGACAGCCTAATTTATCTGTTTATATAGTAGGCCTACTATTAGCCTACTTGCTTCTATTCTACATTGATTTAAGTGTAATTAACAAGTGATATCAATAAGGGATCACAGCTTTCATCTGGATTCACCAGGTCAGAGTGTCACAAGCCGTGCTAGAACTCCGGTCTCAGATGTGGAGAGCTGGGGGTAATACCCCTTAGCCACAGAGGAGGTGTAGTAGGACCCAAATGAAACACCCAAGGCAATACTCCAGGCCAGTAGATTTAATGTAAAAACAAAGGTTCTTCGCCATTCACAAATAGTCCAACAAAAGTTCTTCTCAGAAAGAGGTATGTTAACAAAACAGGAGGCAAAACAAAATAACTCCACGAGGGGAGAAAAAACAAACTAAAGATAACTTAGAAAACCTTACTTGGAAAGACACGGTGGAACAAAGCAGGAGACACATAGCCAGGACTCAATAACCAAGTGAGAAACAAGGGGAAAACACACAGCTAAAATACACAAGGGGAAACAAGGCACAGGTGACCTGGATCAAGCTAATTAGGACACACGAGGAAGAACTAAGGCAGAGGGGAACACAGATGACCTCTAGAGGCCCGGAGACAAACAGGAGGCAGGAAGCTGACAGGACCCCCTCCTCTAGGAACGACTCCTGACGTTCCTTCCAGAACACCCCGGCCCCAGGGGTGCGAAAATCTCGGATCAAACCTGGGTCCAGGATGTCCCTGGCTGGAACCCAGGAGCGCTCCTCTGGCCCGTAGCCCTCCCAGTCCACCAGATACTGCAGAGAGTTCTGGACCCTCCGGGGAGTCCAGTATCCGGCGGACTGTGTAGGCTGGCTGGCCGTCAATGATCCTGGGAGGTGGCGGGGGGTCTGCGTGGGGGGGGCAAAAGGAGAAGACAAGACAGGTTTAAGGAGTGAAACATGGAAAGTGGGGTTAACTCTAAGGGAGCGAGGCAGAACCAAACGATACGAAACAGGGTTAACCTTTCTAGCAATGCGGAAAGGGCCGATGTATCTCTGGGAAAGCTTCTTGGATTCGACCCGGCGGGGCAGGTTCTTAGTGGCCAACCAAACTCTCTGACCAGCTCGGAAACTAGGGGCCGTCCGGCGGTGTCGATTAGCCTGACTTTGGTATCTCTGGGAGGTCCGAAGGAGGATACACCTGGCCTTCTTCCAGGTCCGCCTACAGCGTTGGACAAAGCGCTGGGCCGAGGGAACACCAACTTGCGCCTCTTCCTCTGGAAATAATGGAGGGTTGTAACCGAACTGGCATTCGAAGGGGGACAATCCGGTGGCTGAAGACTGGAGGGTGTTGTGGGCATATTCAGCCCAAATGATATAGGTGGCCCAAGACGTGGGATTACTGGCCGCCATACACCGCAGGGTGGTCTCCAGATCCTGATTAATCCGTTCCGTTTGGCCATTAGACTCTGGATGGAACCCTGACGATAGGCTGGCTGTGGCCCCAATAAGCCTGCAGAAGGCCCCCCAAAACCGGGACGAGAATTGGGGACCTCGGTCAGAGACCACGTCCAGGGGAATGCCAAATATCCGGAAGACATGGTTCATGAGGAGCTCAGCAGTCTCCTTAGCCGAGGGCAGCTTGGGCAGGGGAATAAACCGGGCAGCCTTAGAGAACCGGTCAACGATCACTAGGATGACGGTGTTGCCCTGGGATGGAGGAAGTCCCGTAACAAAGTCCAGAGAAAGGTGTGACCATGGCCTTCGAGGAATAGGTAAGGGATGGAGCAGTCCCTGGGGTCGCTGGCGCGTCGACTTTCCCCTGGTTGCACACCGGGCAGGCCTCAACATAGACCTGCACGTCCTTCTTGATGGACGGCCACCAAAACCGCCGTCGGAGGAATTCCAGTGTGCGAGCACTGCCTGGATGGCATGTCAAGGGCGACTCATGACCCCACTGCAAGACGCGGGCCCGAACAGAGAGAGGAACGTACAGGCGACCGGGCAGGACCACCGCCTGGATCGGGCTCATGGACAAGGGCTTCTCGTACCCCTCTTTCTAGTTCCCACTGAAGAGGTGCGACGATCCTAGACCTCGGAATAATCGATGCCAAGGGCTTCTCTTGTACCTCGGGAGAATAGGCTCGAGACAGGGCATCCGGCTTGACGTTCTTGGTGCCAGGTCGGTAAGACAGGAGGAACTGGAATCGATTAAAGAAAAGGGACCATCGTGCTTGCCGAGGGTTCATCCGCTTAGCCTGTTGGAGATATTCCAGGTTCTTGTGGTCTGTGAGAACCTGGAACGGGTGCTGAGCCCCCCTCAAGCCAATGGCGCCACTCTTCCAAGGCCAGTTTTACTGCAAGCAACTCTAGATCCCCCACGTGGTAGTTGCGCTCGGCCTCAGACAGGCGGCGAGACATGAAGGCACAAGGGTGTAATCTCCCATCCTCACCCCTCTGTGACAGGACGGCTCCCACCCCCACCTCTGAGGCGTCCACCTCCACCACGAAAGGTCTTTCTGGGTCAGGAGTCACCAGAATCGGAGCAGACGTGAAGCGGCGCTGAGATCCTCGAAGGCCCCTGCTGCTTCCGGACCCCAGTGAACCTTGGTCCCTCCTCCCTTGGTAAGCGTCGTCAAGGGGGCTACCACTGAGCTGAAATTCTTGATGAACTTCCGATAGAAGTTAGAAAAGCCAATGAACCGTTGAACCTCCTTGACCGTGGCAGGTGTGGGCCAGCTGCGGACCGCTTCGACCTTCTTGGGATCCATCTCTAGGTGCCCGGGAGTGACAATAAACCCGAGAAACTGAGTCTGAGAAACATGAAATTCACACTTCTCAGGTTTAACATAGAGGTGATTGTCAAGGAGCCTCTGGAGAACCCGGCTAACATGCCCCTCATGCTCCTTCAGTGACCTCGAGAAGATGAGGATATCGTCCAGGTACACGAAGACGAACAGATTAAGCATATCCCGGAGAACATCATTAATCAGGGCTTGGAATACTGCGGGGGCATTGGTGAGCCCGAACGGCATCACCCGATATTCATAGTGCCCCGTGGGCGTAGTTGAACGCCGTCTTCCATTCGTCACCTTGCCGGATCCGCACGAGATGGTAAGCATTGCGGAGATCCAGTTTAGAAAAAATGGAAGCCCCTTGAAGCAGCTCAAAAGCAGTGGTCATGAGAGGAAGAGGATATCGATTCCGAACCGTGATCTTGTTGAGTCCCCGGTAATCAATACAAGGCCTAAGACCCCCGTCCTTCTTTTCAACAAAAAGAAGCCCGCCCCAGCCGGGGAAGTAGAGGCATGGATGAGGCCGGCTGCCAAGGACTCCTTAATGTAGGTGTCCATAGCTGCGTGCTCGGGGAGGACAAGGAAAAGATCCGACCTCTAGGAGGGCAGCACCCAGGGAGTAGATCAATGGCACAGTCATACGTGCGATGAGGCGGTAAGGAAGTAGCCCGGGCCTTGCTGAACACAGCCTTGAACCGATGGTAAACACTGGGGACTAGGGAGACGTCAACAGACTCTTGAAACTGGGTACTAGGGGCTGAGGGACTCTGAAGCATGCAGGTGAGTTGGCAAGTGGGACCCCAGCTTAGAATGGTGCCAGTAGGCCAGTCGATCTGGGGATTATGTCTGCATAGCCAAGGGTGACCCAGGATAATAGGATACTCGGGAGAGTCAATGAGATAGAAGGTTTCCTCCTGCTGGTGTTGAGAGATGGTAAGTCGCAGGGACTGAGTCGCCTCTGTAACCTTTCCTGGTTCCAGAGGTCTGCCATCTAAGGCTGTAACTGCCTGGGGATGAGGAAATAGTTGGGTAGGGATCTTAAGTTCCTTAGCCAAGGTTACATCCAGGAAATCACCTGCGGCACCGGAATCGATCATAGCCTGGACCCGATGCTGGTGGCCCTCCCAGGACAGAGTGGCTGGAATAGCCAGGACAGCGTTAGTAGGAGGAGCTCTAATTCTCCCCATCACAGCCCTCCTGTAGCTGGGCGGGGACTGGCGTTTCCCGAAAGCTCGGGGCAAGTGGATCGGAAGTGGCCGGCAACCCCGCAGTAGAGGCACCGACGCTCCCTCATGCGACGTTCCCTTTCATTGGGAGAAAGCCTGGAACGGCCTAACTGCATGCTCTCCGGGGAATCCTGGAGCAGTTCAGGAGCCGGGAAGCTCTGAATGACGGAGTCCAAACAGGAGAAACAGAGCTGCTCCGAGGAACTTGGGACTGAGACACCTGGCGGCGAGCCGTTCTCCGCTCTCTTAGACGATTGTCCAGGCGGATGGCCAAGGCCATGAGGGACTCGAGATCTCCAGCTGGTTCTCGGGTGGCTAACTCATCTTGAAGGGGCTCAGATAACCCTCCCTGAAAGCAGACCCTCAGCGCTTCATCATTCCATCCGCTCCTTGCTGCTATGGTCCGAAAATCAATGGCGAAATCTGCCGTGCTTGGGAGCCCTGACGGAGAGACAGTAGGCGCTTGGAAGCCTCCCGCCCACTGACAGGATGATCGAACACCCGCTTGAACTCTTCTACAAATGCAGCGTGGGAATCACAACAGGCCTCCTGGGACTGCCACACCGCAGAGGCCCAGGCGAGCGCCTTGTCTGAAAGAAGGGTAATGATGTAGGCAATCTTGGAACGGTCTGTGGGAAAACTTGAGGATTGGAGCTCGAAGGTGAGGGAGCATTGGGTGAGGAAACCCTGGCAAGAGCTTGGATCCCCAGAAAAGGGCTTGGGAGGTGGTAGTCGGGGCTCCGCCAACCGAGAAGGCCTGTCGTCACTGGGAGGTGACCTGGGGGAAGGGAGAGGACCAAGGAGGCGTTCAAAGAGCTGGTGAAGGGAACTCATCATTTCGGCCAGGAGTTGAGAATGTCTAGCCATCAGCTCCTCTTGTCGGCTGAGAACGGCTTCATGGCGCTGGAAAGAAGCCTCATGTCGAGTGATCACCGCCAACAGGTCCTGGGAACTGAGTGTTTCTGGGTCCATGATTGACTTGGTTATTCTGTCACAAGCCGTGCTAGAACTCCGGTCTCAGATGTGGAGAGCTGGGGGTAATACCCCTTAGCCACAGAGGAGGTGTAGTAGGACCCAAATGAAACACCCAAGGCAATACTCCAGGCCAGTAGATTTAATGTAAAAACAAAGGTTCTTCGCCATTCACAAATAGTCCAACAAAAGTTCTTCTCAGAAAGAGGTATGTTAACAAAACAGGAGGCAAAACAAAATAACTCCACGAGGGGAGAAAAAA
Organism: Coregonus clupeaformis; assembly: GCF_020615455.1. NCBI lineage: Eukaryota > Metazoa > Chordata > Actinopteri > Salmoniformes > Salmonidae > Coregonus > Coregonus clupeaformis. The sequence continues at coordinate 49,938,180 of NC_059208.1, read as the reverse complement.
CAAACTAAAGATAACTTAGAAAACCTTACTTGGAAAGACACGGTGGAACAAAGCAGGAGACACATAGCCAGGACTCAATAACCAAGTGAGAAACAAGGGGAAAACACACAGCTAAAATACACAAGGGGAAACAAGGCACAGGTGACCTGGATCAAGCTAATTAGGACACACGAGGAAGAACTAAGGCAGAGGGGAACACAGATGACCTCTAGAGGCCCGGAGACAAACAGGAGGCAGGAAGCTGACACAGAGTGTCATGGAAAGAGCAGGTGTTCCTAATATTTGTACCCTCAGTGTAGTATTCTACAGTGTACTACAGTTTACTACAGAATTATATAGTAAGTACTGTAGTTGTCATGGATACAGCCGAGGCTGCCCCTCCTCCTTGCTCGGGCAGGCTTCGGCGTTCGTCGTCACCGGAGTACTAGCTGCCACCGATCGATGTTTCTGTGTCACACTAGTCCTGTCTTTATTATTCACACCTGTTACTCATTAGGCTTATTGGTTTCCCTATATTACCTCTGTTCTCCCTCCTGGGTGTGTGCGTGATTGTTTGTTGTTACGTCGTCTGTTGAGCTGTTGTTTTTGCTCTTCCCTGCGTGGAGGGTTTGCTATGGTTTACTTTGTGTTTAGTAAAGCCATACACTTACCAGTTCTGTGTCCTGCGCCTGATTCCGTTTCACCACTACACCCAGACGTTGACAGAATCACGCACCATTATGGTGTCAGCAGGCACGTCCGATCCCAGCGACTCGGTGGAGGAACGCATCCAACAGCACTCGACCATACTGCAGAGACTAGGTTTGGCTATGGATCGGGTGATAAACACCATGGATCGATGGGAGAGAGTTGGGTTTTCTACACCTCCTCCTCCTCCGATTTCTCCTCCATCAAGACCATCAAACCCTGGGTCCAGTGGTATTCGGCTCTCGCTCCCGAGGGAATATGATGGGACAGCTGCCGGGTGTAAGGGTTTCCTGCTCCAGGTGGAGCTCTACCTGGCAACCATCCACCCGCCTCCCTCGGGATACAAGAGCGTGTCCGCCCTCATCTCCTGTCTGTCGGGCAGAGTGCTGGAATGGGCCAACGCAGAGTGGGGTGAAATAGACGCTGAGTCTGTTCGTTATGAGAATTTTACCCGCCGTTGCCGGGCAGTATTCGATCATCCGCCAGAGTGGAGAGCGGTGCCAAACTCAGTAGGCACCAAACTCACCCAGAGCTCCCTGTTGCTCACATGATGGTAATGTTATTTTCCCTGAGTTTTCCCCACATTCCCAGCATAGGGCGCTCGTAGATTCCGGCGCAGCTGGGAATTTCATGGATAGGCTGGTTGCGCATAGATTAGGGATTCCTATATTGCCTTTAGATGTGCCCTTCCCCATACGTGCCCTAGATAGTCGCCCTTTAGGGTTAGGGAGGTCACAGTTCCACTCCGGATGGAGACGCAGGGGGGTCATGAGGAGAGAATTAGTCTCTTCCTTATTGATTCTCCTGCGTTTCCCGTGGTGCTGGGGCTTCCCTGGCTAACCACCCATGACCCCAGTATTTCGTGGCAACAGAGGGCTCTTAAGGGATGGTCACCTCAGTGCTCGGGAAGGTGTGTAGGTGTTTCCGTAGGGGCAACCACGGTGGAGAGTCCAAACCATGTCTCTCCAATGCACATTCCCTCAGAATATGCCGTTTTGGCTCTCGCCTTCTGTAAAAGGAAGGCGACTCAATTACCACCCCATCGACGAGGGGATTGTGCGATAGATCTCCGTGAGGGCGCTGCACTTCCCAGCAGTAACGTGTATCCTCTGTCACAGGAGGAGACGGTGGTGATGGAGACATATGTCACCGAATCTCTGGGACAGGGATACATTCGGCCCTCCACTTCCCCTGCCTCCTCAAGTTTCTTTTTTGTGAAGAAGAAGGATGGAGGTTTACGCCCGTGCATTGACTATCGAGGTCTAAATCAGATAACCGTAAAATACAGCTATCCTCTTCCTCTCATAGCTAGTATGACGGAGTCATTGCACGGGGTGCGCTTCTTCACAAAATTGGACCTCAGGAGCGCATACAATCTGATCCGTATCCGGGAAGGGGACGAGTGGAAGACGGCATTTAGTACCACCTCTGGTCACTATGAGTACCTCGTCATGCCGTACGGTTTGATGAATGCTCCCTCAGTCTTTCAATCCTATGTCGATGAGATTTTCAGGGATCTGCACGGACAGGGTGTTGTGGTGTATATAGATGATATTCTCATCTACTCCGCTACACGCGACGAGCATGTGTCCCTGGTGCGCAAGGTGCTTGGTAGACTGTTGGAGCATGACCTGTACGTTAAGGCTGAGAAATGTCTGTTCTTCAAACAGTCCGTCTCTTTCTTAGGATACCGCTTGTCAGAGTCAGGGGTCGAGATGGAGTGTGACCGCATTTCAGCCGTGCGTAATTGGCTGACTCCTACCACGGTAAAGGAGGTGCAGCGATTTTGGGGTTTTGCCAACTACTACCGGAGATTTATCCAGGGCTTTGGCCAGGTAGCAGCTCCCATAACCTCTTTGCTAAAGGGCGGACCGGTGCGCCTGCAGTGGTCAGCTGAGGCAAACAGGGCTTTTGGTCAGCTGAAGGCGCTGTTCACCTCGGCTCCCGTGCTGGCTCATCCGGATCCTTCCTTGCAATTCACAGTCGAGGTGGACGCGTCCAAGGCTGGGATAGGAGCTGTACTGTCTCAGCACTTGGGTACGCCTCCTAAACTTCGCCCCTGTGCTTTCTTTTCGAAGAAGCTCAGCCCGGCGGAGCAAAACTATGACGTGGGTGATCGGGAGTTGTTAGCTTTTGTGAAAGCTCTTAAGGTGTGGAGACATTGGCTTGAGGGGGCTAAACACCCTTTTCTCATTTTGACTGACCACCGCAATCTGGAGTACATACAGGCAGCGAGGAGACTGAATCCTCGTCAGGAAGGTGGGCCATGTTTTTCACGCGTTTTGTGTTCACCCTATCATATAGACCAGGTTCCCAGAATGCTAAGGCAGATGCTCTGTCCCGGCTGTATGACTCAGAGGAGCAGACCAGGGAGCCCACTCCCATACTTCCGGCTTCTTGTCTGGTGGCACCGGTGGTATGGGAGGTTGACGCGGACATCGAGCGGGTGTTACGCACGGAGCCCACTCCCCCCCCCCAGTGTCCAGTGGGTCGTGTGTATGTTCCGTCTGAGGTTCGCGATCGTTTGATCTATTGGGCTCACATGTCACCCTCTTCTGGCCATCCTGGCATCGGTCAGACAGTGCGCTGTCTTAGTGGGAAGTACTGGTGGCCTACCTTAGCTCAGGACGTGAGGGTTTATGTTTCAAGGCACCTAGACACCTGCCCAGAGGTAAATTACAACCTCTCCTCATTCCACAACGGCCGTGGTCACACCTATTGGTGGACTTTGTTACGGATCTTCCTCCGTCACAAGGTAACACCACGATCCTGGTCGTTGTGGATCGGTTTTCTATGTCCTGTTGTCTCATTCCTTTGCCCGGTCTCCCTACTGCCCTACAGACCGCAGAGGCCCTGTTTACACACGTCTTCCGGCACTACGGGGTACCTGAGGATATAGTGTCTGATCGGGGTCCCCAGTTTACATCGAGGGTCTGGAAGGCGTTTATGGACTATCTGGGGGTCTCGGTCAGCCTGACCTCAGGGTTTCACCCCGAGAGTAATGGGCAGGTGGAGAGAGTAAACCAGGATGTGGGTAGGTTTCTGAGGTCGTATTGCCAGGACCGGCAGGGGGATTGGTCAGTTTACATCCCCTGGGCAGAGATGGCACAAAATTCCCTCCGCCACTCCTCCACTGACCTGTCTCCCTTTCAGTGTGTACTAGGTTACCAGCTGTTCCTGGCACCGTGGCATCAGAGCCAGATCGAGGCACATGCGGTGGATGAATGGTTTCGGCGCTCGGAGGAGACATGGAACGCTGCCCATGTATGCCTGCAAAGGGCTATTAGGAGACAGAAGGCAAGTGCCGACCGCCACCGCAGTGAGGCTCCGGTTTATGCACCGGGGGACCGGGTCTGGCTCTCGACCCGAAACCTGCCCCTTCGCCTGCCCTGCCGGAAGCTGGGTCGGCAGTTTGTGGGGCCCTTTAAAGTCCTGAGGAGGTTGAACGAGGTTTGTTATAGGTTACAGCTCCCCCTGATTACCGTATTAACCCCTCGTTCCATGTGTCTCTCCTCAGGCCGGTGGTAGCTGGTCCGCTCCAGGAGAATGAGGTGCGGGAGGTTCCTCCGCCCCCATTGGACATTGAGGGGGCACCGGCGTACTCGGTCCGGTCCATCCTGGATTCGAGGCGTCGGGTGGGGGGCCTGCAGTATCTTGTGGAGTGGGAGGGGTACGGTTCGGAGGAACGTCGACGCATGGCTGGAGCCGCGTGTTGGGGGGGGTACTGTCACGGATACAGCCGACGAGGCTGCCCCTCCTCCTTGCTCGGGCAGGCTTCGGCGTTCGGCGTCACCGGAATACTAGCTGCCACCGATCGATGTTTCTGTGTCACACTAGTCCTGTCTTTATTATTCAAACCTGTTACTCATTAGGCTTATTGGTTTCCCTATATTACCTCTGTTCTCCCTCCTGGGTGTGTGCGTGATTGTTCGTTGTTACGTCGTCTGTTGAGCTGTTGTTTTTGCTCTTCCCTGCGTGGAGGGTTTGATATGGTTTACTTTGTGTTTAGTAAAGCCATACATTTCCCAGTTCTGTGTCCTGCGCCTGATTCCGTTTCACCACTTCACCCAGACGCTGACAGTAGTATTCTATATTAAACTGTAGTATATTCTCATGTGGGTTTGCTCCTCTAATGCCTTATCTGACTCCTCTGTCTGGTCTTTGGCCTCATTAAACAGGCCTTGAAATCTATCTGAGATAATCCAGTAATAATCTATCTAACTGTACCGTAATCTGGGCCACTAGCCTAGTAGCTCAGACACACTGCTGATGTCATCGGCCATAAACTGAAACTGCCATGTCTCGCTCTCTCTTTCCCTCTCTCTCTCACTGAGTTGTTCTCTCTCTCTTTCTATCTCTTCTCCCTCTTTCTTGGTCTCTCGCTCTCTCTCTCTTTTGTTCTCTATTTCCCTCTCCCTCTCTCTCTCTTGGTCTCTCTCTCTTAGCCCCTCTCTCTCTTTCTCTCTCTCCCTCCAGAACAAAAGATGCTAGCATTTCACTTTTACGCAAAGGTGTTAAGGTTGGTGAGTCACTGACACAACTCTGATGTGCGCCATGTGTTGACTGTGTGTAATGTATCTGTGTCTGTGTCCCATGGAGCCTACAGGGAGGAGGTGAGGGCCCTGGCGGAGGTGCCAGGAATATAACCTCTCCCTCAACATCAACAAAACAAAGGAGCTGATTGTGGATTTCAGGAGAGAGCACGCCCCCATCCACATCAGTTGAGAAGGTGAAAAGCTTCAAGTTCCTCGGTGTACACATCACTGACAATCTGAAATGGTCCACCCACACAGACAGTGAGGTGAAGAAGGTGCAACAGCGCCTCTTCAACCTCAGGAGGCTGAAGAAATTTGGCTTGGCCCCTGAGACCCTCACAAACTTTTACAGATGCACTGTAACCGCAGGGCTCTCCAGAGGGTGGTGCCGACACATCACCGGGGGCACACTGCCTGCCCTCCAGGACATCTACAGCACCCGGTGTCACAGGAAGGCCAAGAAGATCATAAAGGACCTCAGCCACACGAGCCACAGCCTGTTCACCCCGCTATTATCCAGAAGGCAAGGTCAGTACAGGTGCATCAAAGCTGGGACCGAGAGACTGAAAAACAGCTTCTATCTCAAGGCCATCAGACTGTTAAATAGCCATCACTAGCCACCCAGTACCCTGCCCTGAACTTAGTCACTGTCACTAGCCGGCTACCACCCGGTTACTCAACCCTGCACCTAAGAGGCTGCTGCCCTATGTACATAGACATGGAACACTGGTCACTTTAATAATGTTTACATACTGTTTTATTCATTTCATATGTATATACTGTGCTCTAGTCAAGTCCATCCTATTCAACTATTGCTGTACATATACTATTCTATCCATGTATTCTACAGATATACTATATATTCTATCCACATACTGCCCATAATGTCTATACATCCCATCACATGTATACTGTCTATACATTCATACACACACACACACACACACACACACACACACACACACACACACACACACACACACACACACACACACACACACACACACACACACACACACATATACACTGCCAGCCAAAAGTTTGGACACACCTACTCATGCAAGGATTTTTCTTTATTTTTACTATTTTTTACATTGTAGAATAATAGTGAAAACATCAAAACTATGAAATAACACATATGGAATCATGTAGTAACCAAAAAAGTGTTAAACAAATCGAAATATATTTTATATTTGAGATTCTTCAAATAGCCACCCTTTGCCTTGATGACAGCTTTGCACACACTTGGCATTCTCTCAATCAGCTCATTGAGATAGTCACCTGGAATGCATTTCAATTAACAGGTGTGTCTTCTTAAAAGTTAATTTGTGGAATTGCTTTCCTTCTTAATGCGTTTGAGCCAATCAGTTGTGTTGTGACAAGGTAGGGGGGTATACAGAAGATAACCCTATTTGGTAAAAGACCAAGTCCATATTATGGCAAGAACAGCTCAAATAAGCAAAGAGAAACAACAGTCCATCGTTACTTTAAGACATGAAGGTCAGTCAGTACGGAAAATGTCAAGAACTTTGAATGTTTCTTCAAGTGCAGTCGCAAAAACTTTCAAGTGCTATGATGAAACTGGCTCTCATGAGGACCACCACAGGAATGGTACTCCTGAGTGGCGCAGTGGTCTAAGGCACTGCATCGCAGTGCTAACTGTGCCACTAGAGATCCTGGTTCGAATCCAGGCTCTGTCGCAGCCGGCCGCGACCGGGAGACTCATGGGCGGCGCACAATTGGCCCAGCGTCGTCCAGGGTAGGGGAGGGAATGGCCGGCAGGGATGTAGCTCAGTTGATAGAGCATGGCGTTTGCAACGCCAGGGTTGTGGGTTCGATTCCCACGGGAGGCCAGTATAAAAAAAAATAAAAAAATAAAAAAAAATATGTATTCACTAACTGTAAGTCGCTCTGGATAAGAGCGTCTGCTAAATGACTAAAATGTAAATGTAAAATGAATGGAAGACCCAGAGTTACCTCTGCTGCAGAGGATAAGTTCATTAGAGTTACCAGCCTCAGAAATTGCAGCCTAAATAAATGCTTCACAGAGTTCAAGTCACAGACACATCTCAACATCAACTGTTCAGAGGAGACTGTGTGAATCAGGCATTCATGGTCGAATTGCTGCAAAGAAACCACTACTAAAGGACACCAATAATAAGAACAGACTTGCTTGGGCCAAGAACCACGAGCAATGGACATTGGACTGGTGGAAATTTGTCCTTTGGTCTGGAGTCCAAATTTGAGATTTTTGGTTCCAACCGCTGTGGCTTTGTGAGACTCGGTGTGGGTGAACGGATGATCTCTGCATGTGTATTTTCCACCGTAAAGCATGGAGGAGAAGGTGTTATGGTGTGGGGGTGCTTTGGTGGTGACACTGTCTGTGATTTATTTAGAATTCAAGGCACACTTAACCAGCATGGCTACCACAGCATTTTGCAGTGATACGCCATCCCATCTGGTTTGGGTTTAGTGGGACTATCATTTGTTTTTCAACAGGACAATGACCCAACACACCTCCAGGTTGTGTACGGGCTATTTTACCAAGAAGAAGAGGGATGGAGTGCTGCATCAGATGACCTGGCCTCCACAATCCCCCAACCTCAACCCAATTGAGATGGTTTGGGATGAGTCTGACCGCAGAGAGAAGGAAAAGCAGCCAACAAGTGCTCAGCATATGTGGGAACTCCTTCAATACTGTTGGAAAAGCATTCTAGGTGAAGCTGGTTGAGAGAATGCCAAGAGTGTACAAAGCTGTCATCAAGGCAAAGGGTGGCTTTTTGAAGAATCTCAAATATAAAATATATTTTGATTTGTTTAACACTTTTTGGGTTACCACATGATTCCATATGTGTTATTTCATAGTTTTGATGTCTTCACTATTATTCTACAATGTAGAAAATAGTAAAAATAAAGAAAACACCTTGAATGAGTAGGTGTGTCCAAACCTTTGACTGGTACTGTATATATATTTATACTCCAGACTATATTTCTTAATTCCATTCTTTTACTTTTAGATTTGTATGTATTGTTGTGTTTTGTTAGATGTTACTGCACTGTTGGAGCTAGGAACACAAGCAATTCGCTACACACGCAATAACATACAGTGATGTCATGGTCTGTGAGTGCCTGGGTGTTTTGTTATGTTTGTGCGTGTTACAGTGTGCTTGTGTGTGTGTGTGTGCTTGTATGTGTGTTTTTTGTGTGCTTGTGGGTGTGTGTGTGTGTGCTTGTGTGTGTGTTTTGTGTTGTGTGTGTGTGTGTGTGTGTGTGTGTGTGTGTGTGTGTGTGTGTGTGTGTGTGTGTGTGTGTGTGTACTGCTACTTTGGTCAGAGAGCAGTCTGGAAAATGTCTGGCTGTGTTCCCTGGTCCTGGGGATGTTCAGTAGTTTATGACTCCCAGTTTAATGGTCGATTAACAGTCGACCACTGGCCTTGGTTGGTCAAGCTCTATGATTTAAGGGACATTCTCCCCTATCTCTAGCCAACACACACACATACACACCAACAAGCTTTCACAGTCTCACTGCAAAAATACAGACACACACACAACAACAAGCTCTCTCTCTCTCAGACACACACACACACACACACAGCAGTCTTCTCCATTGCATTGAGGCTTATAATGGAGGACCATTAATCACTAAACTGGCTGTAATTGATACTTTAGTCAATAGGCTGATGTTTTCATTACTGTGCAATATCCCTCTTTACTGCTTTTATATACACGTACACACACACACACACACACACACACACACACACACACACACACACACACACACACACACACACACACACACACACACACACACACACACACACACACACTAGTTATTGTGATGTATACCTGGTGGTTGTATTTGTGGTGACCTTTAGGCTTCACACTTAACCTTTAATCTAAGGGTTAGAGGGTTAAGACTTAATCTCTGCAGTACGGACCCCACTTTGAGAACCCCTAGTCTACAGGGCAGACCAACAGGTGCAACCAACCAACGCACAGGCTGGGGGGGTAGCGAACTTGGTAATGTTAAGACGTCTTGCGGGCAACAAAAACTGTATAAAAAATATAATTATACCACCACCCAAAAGGGCACTTGGCGAGTGGGAGTACTTTCATCAAACATAGACAGTTGTCCGTTTTATTAACCGAAACTGTACAATTATTTTGTTTGTAAAACTAACAGTGAAATATGACTCCTACACATCCTTCCAAACTCTCGCAGTAATTCATGCTAAAAGTTGACTCAGTCACAGTAAGCCTACCCATGCACAGTATCAGAGTAGGCTAGCTATTATGGATGTTCTATTGATTCATTAAAGGGAAAAGCCACAAAAAAATGATATTTCTGTACTTTTTCATTAGTCCACTGTTGATACAGACCCAAAATGTTATGCATTTCAGCAGTCAAGTTTTCAAGACATTGTGGCCTGCATTTTGCATCATCATGATGATGTGGTCAGTGATACTTTGCTTCTTGAAAGTCCAATATCTTGAAAACTTGACTACTGACATGCAACACATTTTGTGACTGTATCAAGAAGAAAATACCAAAATATATATATATAATGTTGAATTCTTTTACCCTTGTTTCTCCCCAATTTCGGGACAGTCTTGTCCCATCTTTGATTCCAAGATGGCGTAGCAGTGCGGTCGTGTTCTCTTGTGTTTTTCACCATTGTCCGTGGCCTGCACTACCTACCAGCCAGCTCTAGCCTGAACTATTATCGGCCAGTCTGCACTGTCTGCACAGCGCGTTATCAACCCAGAACCTATCGGATTTTCTGCCGGAATCACTGAATCACTGGACCTTTAACATTGGATAATCGCAACTAGCTAGCTGCAACCAAATGAACGTTGTTGTTGGCTAATCAGCCTTAAGCTAGCCTTGAGTCAGGCACATCTCCCGGCTATCTACCTCTCTGTCAACCGGACGGGACCTCCTAGAGCCGACACGGGGCCCCGCCGATCCATCACGACTGGTCTGCCGATGTAATCGTATGTGGTTTCAACAGGCTTCCCGTTGCGATGACCACGAAGATCCATCTGCTAACCCCGGGCCAGCTAGCACACGCAAACAACAGCCGTGCTTCCTGCTCGCTGTGCTGTAGCACCAATTCGAACTGCTCTCGGACTCACATATTGCTGTTCACTGGACCTTATGATCACTCAGCTGCACAGCTGATGCTTGCTGGACTGTTCCTTTACATGGTACTCTGTCGTGTTTATCTGTTTAGCCTCAGCCCAAACTTCGTCACCATTACCAGCTGTTGTCTTAGCTCTCTCTAATAACACCTGTGATTACTTTATGCCTCTCTCCCATGTCAATATGCCTTGCTTATTGCTGTTCCAGTTAGTTCTTATTATACAATTTCACTGTAGAACCCCAAGTCCCTCTCAAACTGCCTCAAATAGTTCCTTTGTTCCACCCCCCATACACGCCGAGACTGGCTCAATCGGTGCCTCCAGTGATGCTAACTCTTTCATTGTTACCCAACGCTTAGGTTTACCTCCACTGTACTCATATCCTTCCATATCCTTGTCTGTACATAATGCCCTGAATCTATTCTACAACGCCCAGAAATGTGCCCCCTTTATTCTCTGTACCCAACGCACTAGAAGACCAGTTCTTAAAGCCTTTAGCCGTATCCTTATTCTAGTCCTCCTCTGTTCCTCTGGTGATGTAGAGGCTAACCCAGGCCCTGCAGCCCCCAGTATCGCTCCTACTCCCCAGGAGCTATCATTTGTTGACTTCTGTAACCGTAAAAGCCTTGTTTTTCTGCACGTTAACATCAGAAGCCTCCTTCCTAAGTTTGAGTTATTCACTGCGTTAGCACACTCTGCTAACCCTGATGTTCTAGCAGTGTCTGAATCCTGGCTTAGGAAGGCCACCAAAAATTCTGAAATGTCCATCCCCAACTACCACATTTTCCGTCTAGATAGAACTACCAAAGGGGGTGGAGTTGCAATCTACTGTAGAGATAGCCTGCAGAGCTCTATCATACTATCCAGGTCTGTGCCCAAACAGTTTGAGCTTCTACTTCTAAAAATCCACCTTTCCAGAAATAAGTCTCTCACTGTTGCCGTTTGCTGCAGACCCCCATCAGCCCCCAGCTGTGCCCTGGACACCATATGTGAATTGATTGCCCCCCACTTTTCCTCAGAGTTCGTACTGCTTGGTGACCTAAATTGGGATATGCTTAACACCCCGGCCATCCTACAATCCAAACTAGATGCCCTCAATCTCACACAAATTATCAAGGAACCTACCAGGTACAACCCTAAATCCGTAAACATGGGCACCCTCATAGATATCATCCTGACTAACTTACCCTCTAAATATACCTCTGCTGTCTTCAACCAGGATCTCAGCGATAACTGCCTTATTGCCTGCGTCCGTAACGGGTCCGCGGTCAAACGACCACCCCTCATCACTGTCAAACGCTCCCTAAAACACTTTAGCGAGCAGGCCTTCCTAATTGACCTGGCCCAGGTATCCTGGATGGATATCGATCTCATTCCGTCAGTAGAGGATGCCTGGTTGTTCTTTAAAAGTAACTTCCTCTCAATCTTAAATAAACATGCCCCATTCAAAAAATACAGAACTAAGAACAGATATAGCCCCTGGTTCTCCTCAGAGTTGACTGCCCTTGACCAGCACAAAAACATCCTGTGGCGTACTGCATTAGCATCGAATAGCCCCCACGATATGCAACTTTTCAGGGAAGTTAGGAACCAATATACACAAGCAGTTAGGAAAGCAAAGGCTAGCTTTTTCAAACAGAAATTTGCATCCTGTAGCACTAACTCCAAAAAGTTTTGGGACACTGTATGGTCCATACAGTAAGTCCATGGAGAATAAGAGCACCTCCCAGCTGCCCACTGCACTGAGGCTAGGAAACACTATCACCACCGATAAATCTACAATAATCGAGAATTTCAACAAGCATTTTGCTACGGCTGGCCATGCTTTCCACCTGGCTACCACTACCCCGGCCACCAGCTCTGCACCCTCCGCTGCAACTTGCCCATGCCACCCCCGCTTCTCCTTCACACAAATTCAGACAGCTGATGTTCTGAAAGAGCTGCAAAATCTGGACCCCTACAAATCATCTGGGCTAGACAATCTGAACTCTTTCTTTCTAAAACTAGCCGCAGAAATTGTTGCAACCCCTATTACTAGCCTGTTCAACCTCTCTTTCGTAACGTCTGAGATCCCCAGAGATTGGAAAGCTGCCGCGGTCATCCCCCTCTTCAAAGGGGGTGACACTCTAGATCCAAATTGTTACAGACCTATATCCATCCTGCCCTGCCCTTCGAAAGTTTTTGAAAGCCATGTTAACAAACAGATCACCGACCATTTCGAATCCCACCGTACCTTCTCCGCTATGCAATCCGGTTTCCGAGCTGGTCATGGGTAAACCTCAGCCACGCTCAAGGTCCTAAACGATATTATAACTGCGATTGATAATAGACAGTACTGTGCAGCCGTCTTCATCGACCTGGCCAAGGCTTTCGACTCTGTCAACCACCACATTCTTATTGGCAGACTAAATAGCCTTGGTTTCTCAAATGACTGCCTCGCCTGGTTCACCAACTACTTCTCAGATAGAGTTCAATGTGTCAAATCGGAGGGCCTGTTGTCTGGACCTATGGCAGTCTCTATGGGGGTGCCACAGGGTTCAATTCTTGGGCCGACTCTTTTCTCCGTGTATATCAATGATGTCGCTCTTGCTGCTGGTGACTCTCAGATCCACCTCTACGCAGACGACACCATTTTGTATACATCTGGCCCTTCATTGGACACTGTGTTAACAAACCTCCAAACGAGCTTCAATGCCATACAACACTCCTTCAGTAGCCTCCAACTGCTCTTAAACACTAGTAAAACTAAATGCATGCTCTTCAATTGAACGCTGCTGGCACCCGCCCACCCGACTAGAATCACTACTCTCGACGGGTCTGACCTAGAGTATGTGGACAACTACAAATACCTAGGTGTCTGGTTAGACTGTAAACTCTCCTTCCAGACTCACATTAAGCATCTCCAATCCAAAATTAAATCTAGAATCGGCTTCCAATTTCGCAATAAAGCCTCCTTCACTCATGCTGCCAAACATGCCCTCGTAAAACTGACTATCCTACCGATCCTTGACTTCGGCGATGTCATTTACAAAATAGCCTCCAACACTCTACTCAGCAAATTGGATGTAGTCTATCTGTCACGATCGTCGAAAGGATTGGACCAATGCGCAGCGTGGAATGCGAACATACTTTATTATTATATTCACCACACGAACAAAAACAACAAAACGATACGTGAAGTCCTTGGGTACATACACAAACCAACACGGAACAAGATCCCACAAAACACAAGTGCCAAACGGCTGCCTAAGTATGGTTCCCAATCAGAGACAACAAGCAACAGCTGATTCACGTTGCCTCTGATTGAGAACCACCCCGGCCAACATAGAAACACATGAACTAGAAACTGAAACAATGAACACAAAACATAGACTCTACACACCCTGGCTCAACATAAAAGAGTCCCTAGAGCCAGGGCGTGACACTATCACAGTGCTATCCGTTTTGTCACCAAAGCCCCATATACTACCCACCACTGTGACCTGTACGCTCTTGTTGGCTGGTCCTCACTACATATTCGTCGCCAAACCCACTGGCTCCAGGCCATCTATAAATCACAGCTAGGCAAATCCCTGCCTTATCTTAGCTCATTGGTCACCATAGCAACACCCACCCGTAGTCTGCGTTCCAGCAGGTATATCTCACTGGTCATCCCCAAAGCCAACACCTCCTTTGGCCGCCATTCCTTCCAGTTCTCTGCTGCCAATGATTGGAACGAACTGCAAATATCTCTGAAGCTGGAGACTCTTATCTCCCTCATTAACTTTAAGCATCAGTTGTCAGAGCAGCTTACCGATCACTGCACCTGTACACAGCCCATCTGAAATTAGCCCACCCAACTACCTCATCCCCATATTGTTATTTATTTTGCTCATTTGCACCCCAGTATCTCTATTTGCACATCATCTCTTGCACATCTATCATTCCAGTGTGAATACTAATTGTAATTATTTTGCACTATGGCCTATTTATTGCCTTACCTCCATAACTTGCTACATTTGCTCACACTGTATATATATTTTCTCTTGTATTTTTGACTTTATGTTTTGTTTACCCCATATGTAACTCTGTGTTGTTGTTTTTATCGCACTGCTTTGCTTTATCTTGGCCAGGTCACAGTTGTAAATGAGAACTTGTTCTCAACTGGCTTACCTGGTTAAATAAAGGTGAAATAAATAAATAAATAAAAATGCTGCAACTCCCGCACTGACTCATTTACATTTACGTCATTTAGCAGACGCTCTCGCGCCAGAGCGACTTACAAATTGGTGCATTCACCTTATAGCCAGTGGGATAACCACTTTACAATATGTTTTTTTTTTTTTTTTTGTCACGAGTTACAAAGCCAGAACCCAGAAGCAGACCAGGACAAGGTAAGTTGAAACGAAGGTGAGTGTTTATTTACAAATTCAAGAGTGATGCTGAATAATCCAGGGAACAGAGCGGGCGGGCGTTGATTAGTTGTTGGGGTGCAGTGGTTGATCCAATCATGGCTCGGCAGCCGCCGACCACCAGGCAGAGGTTGGATGAAGGTTCCGGACGAGTGACTGCAGATGGAACAAACGGAGGTAAGTAAACAACAAACCAACAAGGTGCAAAACAACAAAACTAACGCTAGAAGCTCTAAGACTGATACTCTGGTAAACCTACTGTTCATGGCTAACGATCCGGCAGGGAATGGATGTTAGGCCAGAGCCTAAGAAGGGTGATGATCAGGACCAGGTGTGCAGATTGCTGATGGGATGCAGGTGCGGAAATCAAGAGAGCTCCCCGGAGCGTTCCAGAACCCTCGGGAAACTGGAGCTCACGAGCAGAAAAACTAGTCCACAGACAGGACCCGACTCAGACTGCCGGGATCGTTACAGTACCCCCCCTCCGACGAACGCCACCGGGCGGACTCCCGGAGCGCCAGGATGGAGGCGGTAGAAGTCACGGATGAGGTCAGCATCTAGGATCTATCGCCGCGGAATCCAACTCCTCTCTTCAGGACCATACCCCTCCCAGTCCACGAGATACTGGAAACCCCGGCCCCGCCGTCTGGAATCCATGATGCGTCGCACCGTGTAGGCAGGACCACCTCCGATCATCCGAGGAGGAGGAGGAGGAGGCGGAGGAGGCAACAGAGGACTGAGGAAAACAGGCTTGAGGCAGGAGACATGAAAGGTGGGATGGACTCTGAGCGTCCTCGGGAGTTTGAGTCGAACTGCCACCCCGGATTGATCACCTTCTCCACCACAAACGGGCCAATGAACTTCGGTAACAACTTCCTAGACTCAGTCCGTAACGGAAGATCCCGTGTGGCCAACCAGACCCTATCTCCGATGGTATAGGTGGGAGCGGGGATCCGGCGACGATTCGCCTGGAGCTGATACCGGTCCGAAACTCTAAGGAGTGCCTTTCTGGCCCGATGCCAGGTCCGGTGGCAACGACGAATATGGGCCTGAACAGAAGGCACTGAGAGCTCCTTCTCCTGAGAAGGGAACAAGGGAGGTTGGTAGCCATACAGGCACTGGAAGGGAGACATCCCAGTGGCAGATGTAGGGAGAGTATTGTGGGCATACTCAACCCAAGGCAACTGAGAGACCCAGGAGGTGGGGTTGGAAGAGGCCAGGCAGCGTAGCGTGGATTCCATCTTCTGGTTGGCTCTCTCCGCCTGACCATTAGATTGGGGGTGAAAACCAGATGTGAGACTTACTGTAGCTCCAATGGCCAAACAGAAGGACTTCCAGACAGCAGAGGTAAACTGAGGACCCC
Source organism: Coregonus clupeaformis (assembly GCF_020615455.1). Taxonomy (NCBI): domain Eukaryota; kingdom Metazoa; phylum Chordata; class Actinopteri; order Salmoniformes; family Salmonidae; genus Coregonus; species Coregonus clupeaformis. Next base: position 49,922,059 of record NC_059208.1, on the reverse strand, counting down.
GGTCGGAAACGATATCACTGGGCAAACCGTGGACCCTGAAAACCTCCCTAACCAGGATCTCGGACGTCTCCGAGGCAGAGGGAAGCTTGGCAATTGGCACAAAGTGGGCGAACTTGCTGAATCTGTCCACGATAGTCAGAACGACCGTGTTCCCTCAGAAGCGGGCAACCCAGTGACAAAGTCCAGGGGCCAGATGCGACCATGGTCGCCGGGAATAGGAAGGGGGTGAAGTAGTCCAGAGCTGGGCCGATTGGTACTCTTATTCTGCGCACACACTGGACAGGCAGCAACATAACCCCGAGTATCCTCGGCCATGGCAGGCCACCAAAAACGTCTGCGAAGAAACGCCATCGTCCGAGCCACGCCAGGGTGACAAGCCATCTTGCTGGCGTGGGACCATTTGAGGACCGCAGGACGAACCGACTCAGGCACAAACAACCGACCGGGTGGACCGTTACCGGGACCGGGCTGCGTCCGAAGGGCCGCCATCACCTCCTCCTCAATCTTCCACCTAACAGCTCCCACGACGCAGTTCCGGGGGAGAATTGTCTCGGTCTTGGACCCACTCTCCTCCGTCTTGGAGAACATCCGAGACAAGGCGTCCCGCCTTGCCGTTCTTAGATCCAGGTCGGAACGTCAGGGAAAAAATTGAATCGTCCGAAAAACAACGACCACCTGGCCTGACGGGAGTTGAGACGTCTAGCCGATTGCACGTAAGCAAGATTCTTGTGGTCAGTCCAGACAATAAACGGTTGCTCCGCCCCTCCAACCAGTGGCGCCACTCCTCCAAGGCAAGTTTCACCGCGAGAAGCTCCCGGTTACCCACATCGTAATTCCTCTCCGCAGGCGAAAGGCGACGAGATAGTAGGCGCAGGGATGGAGTTTACTGTCCGTGGAGCATCGCTGCGACAGGATGGCGCCAACTCCCACATCAGACGCGTCCCACTTCAACGACGAACTGACGGGCCGTGTCCGGTTGAGAGAGAATCGGTGCGTTGGTGAATCGCCCCTCTTCAAATCCAGAAACGCTCGATCCGCCTCCGGATTCCACTTGAAGCTCCTGATACTGGAAGTCAAGGCAGTTAACGGAGCGGCCACACGGCTGTAATCCCGGGATGAATCTGCGGTAGAAATTCGCAAACCCCAAAAATCTCTGGAGCTGCAATCTCGTACCGGGCTGGGCCCATTCCAGAACCGCTCTAACCTTCTCCTGGTCCATCCTAATCTCTCCCCTGGAGATGATGTACCCGAGAAAGGATGTCGTGTGGGCGTGAAACTCGCACTTCTCGGCCTTCACGAACAGGCGATTCTCCAACAATCGCTGCAGAACCTGCCGGACATGCTGGACGTGGTCGGGAAGGTTCCTTCGAGAAGATCAGAATGTCATCCAGATAAACAAACACAAAGAGACCGATCATATCTCTCAGGACGTCGTTCACCATACTCTGGAATACCGCTGGAGCATTGGTCAGTCCAAACGGCATCACCTGATACTCGGTGACCCATCGGTGTATTGAAACCCGTCAACCACTCGTCTCCCTCTCTGATCCGGACCATGTGATACGCATTGCGTAGGTCTAGTTTGGTGAACACCGTAGCACCCTGTAAGGAGTCGAAGGCAGAACTCATCAAGGGCAGGGGATACTTGTTCTTGACCGTGATGTCATTCAACCCCCCGATAATCAATACACGGTCGAAGAGAGCCATCCTTCTTACCCACAAAGAAGAATCCTGCCCCCCAGGGGTGATGAGCGAGGGACGAACGAGACCAGCAGCTAGGGACTCCTTGATGTAGGTCTCCAAAGCCTCACGTTCAGGGCGGGAGATACTGTATAACCTTCCCTTGGGGTAGACAGCTCCAGGGAACAGGTTGATGGCACAATCATATGGTCGGTGGGGAGGGAGTGACAGAGCCTTCTGCTTACTGAACACTTCCCCCAAATCGTGATATGTCTCGGGAACCAGGGACAAATCTGGGGGTTTAGCCTCAATCACCTGACTGGGAACCGAATGGGGACAGGCAGTCTTGAGACAGTTAGCATGACAATCAAGGCTCCAACTCGTTACCTTGCCCGTCACCCAATCGAACGTGGGATTGTGTTCCTTCAGCCAGGGGTATCCAAGGACCAGAGGAACATGGGAAGACGGCAGAATGAAGAATGAAATCATCTCCGAATGATTCCCCGACAACAGCATCTTAACCGGTTCAGTCCTCATCGTGATACGTGCCAGACTACTGCCGTTCAGAGTGGTCGCTTCAATGGCTTCCCGGCAATTGCTCCTTGGAAAGCCCCAGCTGTTCCACCAACTCGGCATCAAGAAAGCTTCCATCGGCACCTGAATCGATGAAAGCGTTAATCGCTAAGCTCTGATTCCTGTTCACAAGGGTAGCCGGGAAACGGGTCTGACAGAGGTATTGAGAGGTCGAAACTGGCTCGCTAAAAGTCCTCCCAACTTTAGCGAGCCGCGCAGTTTGACGACCGCCGGGAACAGGTGGCGAGGTAATGTCCCGAACCACCACAGTAGAGGCAACAGTTAGTCCCTACGTCTGAGTTGGCGTTCCTCCTTGGTTAACCCGTGCCGCCCTACTTGCATTGGTTCCGAATCGGGAGACAGGACCTCTCCACTAATCCTGTGTGGTGGACGATGATCGACGTATTCTGGTCCAATCCCGACCCGACTGGAACCTGAGAAGCTGATCGATTGGACGGACCCCATTGCTTCTCCCTCCTTCGCTCTCGGACTCGATTATCCACCCGAATAGACAAGGCTACCAAGCTGTCCAGGTCACTAGGCTCCGGATAGGGAGATCAACTCATCCTTGAGCTGCTCCGACAGACCCTGGTAAAAGGCCGCTTGCAGAGACTCCTCATTCCACCCACTCTCCACAGCCAACGTCTTGAACTCGATCACGAAGTCGGCCCACGCCTGCAGTTCCTTGGTGAAGCGAAAACAGGCGCCTAGCTGCGTCCCTCCCTCGGACGGAATGGTCGAAAAGCTTCCTCATCTCGGCCGTGAACCCCTGGTATGAAGCCATGCAGGGTCTTGTCGTTCCCAAACGGCTGAAGCCCACTCCAGCGCTCGACCACGCAGCAACTCAATCACAAAGGCTATCCTAGCCTTGTCTGTGGCATAAGAGTAGGGCTGTAGATCGAACACTAACCCACACTGCATAAGGAAAGAACGGCATCTTCCCAGCTCCCCTCATATTTATCCGGCGTCGGAACCTTGGGCTCACGGAAGGACACCGCTCCAGACGCGGCAGGCGAGATGGGTGAAACCGGTAGTGGATCCTCCACCGGAAACTTGCGCTGGTTCTGGACCTCCGTCAGACCGGTAGAAAGGTTCCGAACTGCCAACGCGATCTCCTGTAGCTCCGTGCTATGATGGCCCAACATCTTCTCCTGATGGGTAATGGCATGGCGAACAGAGTCCAGGTCCGCTGGGTTCATTACTGGCCGGATCGTTCTGTCACGAGTTACAAAGCCAGAACCCAGAAGCAGACCAGGACAAGGTAAGTTGAAACGAAGGTGAGTGTTTATTTACAAATTCAAGAGTGATGCTGAATAATCCAGGGAACAGAGCGGGCGGCGTTGATTAGTTGTTGGGGGTGCAGTGGTTGATCCAATCATGGCTCGGCAGCCGCCGACCACCAGGCAGAGGTTGGATGAAGGTTCCGGACGAGTGACTGCAGATGGAACAAAACGGAGGTAAGTAAACAACAAACCAACAAGGTGCAAAACAACAAAACTAACGCTAGAAGCTCTAAGACTGATACTCTGGTAAACCTACTGTTCATGGCTAACGATCCGGCAGGGAATGGATGTTAGGCCAGAGCCTAAGAAGGGTGATGATCAGGACCAGGTGTGCAGATTGCTGATGGGATGCAGGTGCGGAAATCAAGAGAGCTCCCCGGAGCGTTCCAGAACCCTCGGGAAACTGGAGCTCACGAGCAGAAAAACTAGTCCACAGACAGGACCCGACTCAGACTGCCGGGATCGTTAAATTTTTTCACTCATGCTGCCAAACATGCTTGGGAGAGGCGAAGGTCGAGAGCCATGCGTCCTCTGAAATACGGCCCTTGACACACTGCCCGCTTATCCCGGAAGCCAGCCGCACCAATGTGTCGGAGGAAACACCATACAACCGAAGTCAGCGTGCATGCGCCTGGCCCATCACAGGAGTCGCTAGTGCATGATGGGACAAGGACATCCCGGCCGGCCAAACCCTCCCCTAACCCGGACGACGCTGGGCCAATTGAGCGCCGCCTCATGGGATCGAACCTGGGTCTGTAGTGACTCCTCTAGCACTGCGATGCGGTGCCTTAGACCGCTGCGCCACTCGGGAGGCTCCCCTAAATGATAGATTTTGAGTGGATTTTCCCTTTAATATATTATAGGCCTATGTGTGTGTCATTACAGTTATACATTTAGTAATCAAGTAGGCCTAGTCTAGCCTGGCTGACAGGATCATAGAGATTCCTAATTCTATGGACAGGACTTTGAGTTAGGTGTCTGCCGGAATAGGCCTAGTCTCCTAGGCCTACAACACATTAATAACATCCAGCAACTAGGCTATGCATTCCTACCATGCATTATTGCATGACATTGGCCAGGGATCATCAACTGGATTCAGCCGCTGGCCGATTTTTTTATTGAGCGGATGGTCATGGGACCGGAACGTAATTACAAATAATTAGTAGACTACAAATTGACGCATATATATATTTGACTAAAACATAATAATTTCAAACCTTGCTTATATTTGAATATGATCACGTCTCTATTACGCGTGGGAATTCTTGGGAACAGATTTCCCAAGTTAAATTAACTTGGAGCTGATTTCCTGGTGTTTTTACCGTTTATATATATTATTATATTTTATTTTTTATTTTTTTGCTCAGAAAACGTATAAAACCACCGGCAGTTGGGGAACCCTGACATAGGCTACTGCATGCAATTGGTTAGTGGGTCAGCTCAACCTTGTGAATGCATTTTTGGAGAGGAATGCAAACGTCTGCCCCGGGGGCACATACACTACCGGTCAAAAGTTTTAGAACACCTACTCATTCAAGGGTTTTTCTATATTTTTACTATTTTCTACATTGTAGAATAATAGTGAAGACATCAAATCAATGAAATAACACATATGGAATCATGTAGTAACCAAAAAAGTGTTAAACAAATAAACATATATTTTATATTTGAGATTCTTCAAATAGCCAACCGTTGCCTTGATGACAGCTTTGCTCACTCTTGGCATTCTGTCAACCAGCTTCATGAGGTAGTCACCTGGAATGCATTTCAATTAACAGGTGTGCCTTCTTAAAAGTTAATTTGTGGAATTTCTTTCCTTCTTAATGCGTTTGAGCCAATCAGTTGTGTTGTGACAAGGTAGGGGGGGTATACAGAAGATAGCCTTATTTGGTAAAAGACTAAGTCCATATTATGGCAAGAACAGCTCAAATAAGCAAAGAGAAACGACAGTCCATCATTACTTTAAGACATGATGGTCAGTCAGTATGGAAAATGTCAAGAACTTTGAATGTTTCTTCAAGTGCAGTCGCAAAAACTTTCAAGCGCTATGATGAAACTGGCTCTCATGAGGACCACCACAGGAATGGAAGACCCAGAGTTACCTCTGCTGCAGAGGATAAGTTCATTAGAGTTACCAGCCTCAGAAATTGCAGCCTAAATAAATGCTTCACAGAGTTCAAGTCACAGACACATCTCAACATCAACTGTTCAGAGGAGACTGTGTGAATCAGGCCTTCATGGTCGAATTGCTGCAAAGAAACCAATACAAAAGGACACCAATAAGAAGAAGAGACTTTCTTGGGCCAAGAAACACGAGCAATGGACATTAGACCAGTGGAAATGTGTGCTTTGGTCTGGAGTCCAAATTGGAGATTTTTGGTTCCAACCGCAGTGTATTTGTGAAGCATGGAGGAGGAGGTGTTATGGTGTGGGTGTGCTTTGGTGGTGACACTGTCTGTGATATATTTAGAATTCAAGGCACACTTAACCAGCATGGCTATCCCAGCATTCTGCAGCGATACACCATCCCATCTGGTTTGGGCTTAGTGTGAATATTTACATTTTAGTCATTTAGCAGACGCTCTTATCCAGAGCAACTTACAGTTAGTGAGTGCATACATTTTCATACTATCATTTGTTTTTCAACAGGACAATGACCCAACACACCTCCAGGCTATTTTACCAAGAAGGAGAGTGATGGAGTGCTGCATCAGATGACCTGGCCTCCACAATCCCCTGACCTCAACCAAATTGAGATGGTTTGGGATGAGTCGGACCGCAGAGTGAAGGAAAAGCTCAGCTCAAAAGTGCTCAGCAAATGTGGGAACTCCTTCAAGACTGTTGGAAAAGCATTCCAGGTGAAGCTGGTTGAGAGAATGCCAAGAGTGTGCAAAGCTGTCATCAAGGCAAAGGGTGGCTATTTGAAGAATCTCAAATATAAAATATATTGTCACGATCGTCAGGGAGAGACCAATGCGCAGCGTTGAAGGTGAACATATTTAATATATTAATGATCACACGACCAAAACAACAGACGATAACGTGATGTCTCCGGTTTAACACAAACCAAATAAGAACAAGAACCTGGTCTGACAAACACTGCTCTAGCTCTGTCACCGTTCACCGCAGAAGTGCGACATCGGCGGATGCGGTGGATTGAGACGCATTCAATGCAAAAAACCCAGATATTGCTAGCTTAAATTGATAGATTTTTATGGGGATTTTTATATTATGCTAATTCGATTTCCGCTGGGGCGCGGACATCGACCTTATAAAGAAGAGACATTGTAAAAATAGGCGGGGTTTATGACTTTGTGGCTGTGGTAACTAGTTACAACCCCCAGCTGCGTCCACCGCTGTGGTGACTGTCCTGCCTGGCCGCCGGGTGTCTGCTACGCTGCTCCCCGCTCTGCCCTGCTCCTTCCCTGGACCCGAAGCCCGCCTCGGCTACCGAACTCCCAGTGAATGCACTAGCCAGCAACCATGACAGGCATCGCGGCCGCGTCTTTCTTCTCCAACTCCTGCAGGTTCGGGGGTTGCGGGCTCCAGTTCGAGTCTCTGGCCGAGCTCATCGTCCACATCGAGGACAATCACATCGGTGAGTCGGGGAGGGAGAGAGGTAGCATAGTTAGCTAGCTAGCCTAATGCTAGGCTAGAAGAACACGGTTCCATTGCATTCCGCTATGCCTGCCTGCTTGCTACCCTTTCCAACTCGGATTGCACCGTTCGCTGCAAATGCAGAATAAAAAATGAGAAACCAAACTTCCCCTCGGATTTAGCGGATGGCTTTAGTTTTGCATTATTATTATGCAGCAAGGGCGTAAGTTTAGCTATTTATATTAAACTAATAACGTTGTCATAGGTGGCTAGGCTAGCGTAGTGTAGCCAGGCAGAGGTTTTGCATTGGTCGCTGTGTTTACGTTTAGGCCCGTGTTACAATGCAGCGGAGCACCATTCGCTGATTGGGGATTATCTCTCGCCATTGTCACCCCAAGTGCTCAGCCGTTCTCACCCTGAAGATGCATTAGGATAATACTATGTGTACATTATAATTGATTTGACTCAGTCACAACTAGATGACAAAATACCGCTAGTTTAGTAGTAGACTTGTACCTATCAGGTAGCCTATGTTATGTTTGTAAATCAGAGTTGATCATAATATTTGGGTGTTGTCAGCTGAAATGTTTTGAATTTTGTGCCAGCAAAGTTGTTTCCCCGTTTTCTAGATAGATTGTTGCCAGTCTGCAGTCTCTCAAGTGCTTGATTTGCAACAATGTAACAATACATTGTTTCAACTTGTTGCAGATTACCACCAGATAGGCGATCATATAGATAGGCGCTCACCTCGACTAACCCGTGCCCGCACAAGCCTCCCTTTTTTTTTTTTTTACTTATCTATTTTTTACTTAACACTTTTTTTTCCTTAAAACTGCATTGTTGGTTAAGGGCTTGTAAGTAAGCATTTCACTGTAAGGTCTACACCTGTTGTATTCTGTGCATGTGGCAAATAACATTTGATTTGATCATTTGCTTGGCTGCAGGCGATATGCTACAGTTCAAACCTACAGCAATCATCAACCACATTTAGACTGCACTCATTTGATATAAAAATGGTTCTAAAACATATTCCTATGTATCACTATATCTTACAATGCAATATTTTCACCATAGGCTATTGCACATAGTTATCATAACTACGAGACCTTAGAGGTTTAATATGCTAGCAAAAAACATTTGTCTGAGTCACTCATCACAAAACAGCTGCAGCAATGAGCAAAATATTAGGTTATCTCGTAAGAATAGGCCTAATGGGATGATCAATGTTATCTATGCATGAAAGATCGGAATTTGGCCAGCCAGGTCAGACTATAACATGGCGATTTACTCCAAAACATCACAGGGTTCTCAGAAGAGGAAGCCAACAAATGTGTCCTTTTGGTTAGGTTGTCTCAGGAGCACAGAGGCCCCTAAATCAGATATCTTCTCTAATCTTGCCCATTAGATTTAAAAAAATTAGTCCTTTCATCATGTGAGGTAATCACATTTAAGGCTATGTATTTTGCTACATTAGTGCCAAGGGTATGTCCATCCCTTATGTCCATGTGTTTCTTACCAGTATGGACACTTGGAGGAGGCAGGCAAGGAATGCTCCACTGAGCTGGTCTCCATGGAGACAGGCTGTCACAGAGGGGGATGGGAGCATGCTATTGGCCAAGGGACAGCACACCTGCTGCCTCTCATACAAAGGAGGCTCCGCCCCAGCCAGCTGTGACCGTGATGTTGTTTAATTACAGGACATGGGTGCAGTGGGGGTTTTGGTGGAGGTGGAGCAGAATACCTATCATCACCATACATCATATACACACACATCAGCTGATGAAAGAAAGGGTTAGCTATCTATCTCAGAGTAGGTTAGCTGAGAGCAATATGATTATCTCAGGTAGGCTTAGAGCACTGAGCACTCATCCATATACTGTATACACACACACACACACACACACACACACACACACACACACACAGAGCATATGCTTGACTATCCTTGTGGGGACCTAAAATTGATTTCCATGCAAAATCCTATTTTCACTAACCCTAAACGTAACCCCTAACTCCTAACCCCTAAACCTAATTGTAACCCTAAACCTAACCCCAAAGCCTTTTCCTTGTTTTACTATCCTTGTGGGGACTTTTGGGGATTTCCGGTACCCACGAGGATAGTAGATCAAACACACACACACACGCACGTTTGGTATTACTATCCTTGTGGGGACTTTTGGGTATTTCCGGTACCCACGAGGATAGTAGATCAAACACACACACACGCACGTTTGGTATTACTATCCTTGTGGGGACCAAAAATGTATTTATATTCAAAATCCAATTTTCCCTAAACTTACCCTTAACCCCTAACCCTAAACCTACCCTTAACCCTTAACCCATAATCCTAAACCTACCCTTAACCCCTAATCCTAAACCTACCCTTAACCCCTAACCCTACCCTTAACCCCTAATCCTAACCTACCCTTAACCCCTAACCCTAAACCTACCCTTATCCCCTAACCCTAAACCTACCCTTAACCCCTAACCCTAACCCTAAATCTACCCTTAACCCCTAACCCTATTTCTAACCCTAATTCTATCCCCTAAGCCTAAAATAGCCTGTGTCCTCGTGGGGACCTGGGAAATGTCCTTGTTTTACTCTTCTTATGGGGATTCTGGTACCCACGAGGATAGAAATACAACTCCATCCCCCCTCCCCCACGCACTCACCATCTGGCTCCTGAGGCAGCTGAGCAGAACAGGGGTCACCAGTCTGATCAGTGGGGTCAATGAGTCAACCCTACAGCTGCATTGCTACAATGACTGAAACCATTAATAACACATAATCAGATCAATACTCTCATTAGATCTGTCTACCCAGCAAGGAGTGTGCGTGTTTGTTGTTTGTCTTTGGTTCCACTTCTGCTCTACCACTGCAGTATATTCGCCATACAATTGTTACCAAATCGATAATTACAATACAGAAGATTAGTATTTTCTGTACAGGTGAACAGACTAATTTGATTATTGAAATGCCTGGTTGTCCACCAGGACTCAGACATGTTTAGCTGCAGAAAGTGTGAACTCCATATTTAGAGATACAGCGCTGCCCTCTAGTGTCAGAGAATGTAATAGTATGCTGTTCATCATCCACTGGAACTCCAGTACTATTGATAGGGTTTATTCAGTGGCATCATGCTAGGTTTTGTTACAGAATTTTGAAAGGGAACTCTATCATGAATATTAAGGGGACCTCCTCTAAAGAAGACTTGATATCAAAGAGCCATCCCAACATAGACATGTAATATACTAAACAAAAATATAAACGCAGCATGCGACAATTTCAACGATTTTACTGAGTTACAGTTTATATAAGGAAATCAGTTAATTTAAATGAATTCATTAGGCCCTAATCTATAGATTTCACATGACTGGGCAGGGGCGCAGCCATGGGTGGGCCTGGGAGGGCATAGGCCCACCCATTTGGGAGCCAGGCCCACCCACTGGGGAGCCAGGCCCAGCCAATCAAAATGAGTTTTTCCCCACAGAAGGGCTTTATTACAGACAGAAATACTCCAGTTTTATCAGCTGTCCAGGTGGCTGATCTCAGACAATCCCGCAGGTGAAGAAGCCGGATGTGGAGGTCCTGGGCTGGCGTGGTTACATGTGGTCTGCGGTTGTGAGGCCAGTTGGACGTACTGCCAAATTCTCTAAAACGACGTTGGAGGCGGCTTATGGTAGAGAAATTAACATTAAATTCTCTGGCAACAGCTCTGGTGGACATTCCTGCAGTCAGCATGCCAATTGCACACAAACTTGAGACATCTGTGGCATTGTGTTGTGTGACAAAACTGCACATTTCGTGGCCATTTATTGTCCCCAGCACAAGGTCCACCTGTGTAATGATCATGCTGTTTAATCAGCTTCTTGATATGCCACACCTGTCAGGTGGATGTATTATCTTGGCAAAGGAGAAATGCTCACTAACAGGGATGTAAACAAATGTGTGCAAAAACATTGAGAGAAATAAGCTGTTTGTGCATATGGACAATTTCTGGGATCTTTTATTTCAGCTCATGAAACATGGGACCTACACTTTACGTTTATATTTTTGTTCAGTGTGTGTATATAGGACAAATGATCATCTAAAGATGTTCAATGGCCCTTCAAGACTGTGTACGTTTGTGTGTGTGTTTCTGAGGTACAGGTTTGTCCTGTATGTAGGTTACATGTATGATCATGACTTTAAGTTAGATATAGGTCTGTCCCTCTGTGTGTGTGTGGGTGAAGTCAGAGAAGAGGAATGTAGTGATGTCATACTTGGCTAGCTGTGTGCCAGACTGCCAGTGTTCTGTTGTCTTTACCTGAACAAGTGTATACCTGCCTTTCACCAGAACCCACCTCTTCCCCTGTCCTACCTAGAGAGAGGGGGGGGGGGGAGAAAGAGGAGTGGAAGAGGGTGAAGGAGAGCGAGATAGAGGCAGAGACGCCACTCACAGTGCTTCCCAAATTGGAAAATGTTGCTAGTACAACTTGTCTCAGTTACTCATGTATCCTGTTAGCTGTCAAATGTAACCTAGAGCTAAGGTTGTTGTTGTATATGAGTCTGCTAATATAATGTAATGATAATACAGGCACTGTGTATCCGTCTGTGACCAGAAGGTGTCAGTGTAGCACTGTGTTTTTTCACTGTTCTGTTGAGTGCTTACTATTGCTTACTGACTACTGTACCATTGCTGTTCCAACTTTGGAGTGTATCTCTGTAGTTGAAGGAGGCATCCTTTCCTGTGTTATTAGTTTGTCTCAACTCAATTTTTGGAGTAGGCCTATGTGCTTTTTCTTGTGTGATTACGTTATGTGTGTAGGATGTGAAAGCAGTGATTCCACGACAACATATCTTACTAACCCAGTCATGTCAGATCAGTGATTTAATCCAGGACATGAAGGGTGGAAGGTAGGGTACACTGTATAAGTATTTGAACAGGGTTTATGTTTGTGTTTGTTGTTGATGCCTGGTGTGTTGGTTTCCATTTCCTCTCTCCCCCCTGACCTCAATGCTGAGGTGTGACACGGAAGGTGTGTGTGTGTGTGTGTGTGTGTGTGTGTGTGTGTGTGTGTGTGTGTGTGTGCTCCAAATGACCTGTCTGGGCGTAACGAGGCAATTAGTGTGTCCCAGAATGGAAAATACACCACCCCAACACACGCACACCCTCAGAAGTCGTAGGGCCTGAAAGCCCCACCATGCACTGGGAAGTCTAATTACAGAGGGGTGTACCCTCCCCTTCTTTCCCCACTCTCCTCCCTTTTCTCTCTTCCCTCTCTCTCTCCATCCGGTGCCTGCTGCTTCAGAAACACATTAAAACACACTCTGGCTTAATTAGCAGTCTGGAAAACAAGACCTGCATTCTTGGCCTGCTGTGACACACAGTTTTGTATTGCTATCCTTGTGGGGACCAAATAATTGATTCCCATACAAAATCCTATTTTCCCTAAATATAACCTTAACCCTAAACCTAACCTAAACCCCTAACCCTAAAACTATACCTAACCTAAAGCTAACCGTAACCCCTAACCTTAATTCTAACCCTAAAACTAACCCCTAAGCCTAAAATAGCATTTTTCCTTGTGGGGACCGGCAAAATGTCCCCACTTGTCAGAATCTTCCTTGTTTTACTATCCATTTGAGGACTTCTGGTAGCCACAAGGATAGTTAAACAAAAACACACGCTCACACAGGTGGGTCCTTATCTTTGACCAGTAGGAGGCAGTAGTAGACTGTTGGTCAGAAAAGTGACGTTGTGTTGAAGTGAGTAGAGTGCTGTTTGATGGGTAGCTGATTTAAAGACAGGAATGCTAATTTGGACTATATTTATGACTCCCTTGTGCCCCCAACTTACACTCTTATACACTGGTACACACATACCCATGTAGACCCATGCCACACACTCACACACACACTGTCTTTAGGAGAGAACTGGACTAGTGTGACAGCTGTGACACAAATGCTCAGTCATGATAGAACTGTGTAGTGTGTGTGTGTTCGCGTTCGCCCTATGTGTGTGCCTCTTCTTGTTACAGTGGCGGTATCAGCAGTGTACTTGCTTCCTGTCCTGCTAGGTGAACGGAAGCCATAAAGTTGAGGAACATTTATTGCTCTCCCTCTCTCTGCACCTGGTTTACTTAATTCTCTCCCTAGCAAGGCCACAGCAAGGCTCAAAGGAAAATAAGCTATTGGTTAGCATTGTTGTATGCTAGCTACTGAACCAGTGATTCAAAATTCTAAAGGCACTTGCACATCTGAGCTATCTTTGTTGCAGGTGCATGGTAACAATTGAATAAGATGAGAAAAAAGAAGAAACCCGCACACTGCTCTTGATAGTGTCACTGCTCTTTAATAAGCTCTGACGAAGGCCTTGAGGCCGATACGTAAAGCTTAATAAAGAGCAGTGATACTAGCAAGAGCAGTGTACAGGTTTCTTCTTTTTTCTCAGCTACTAAATCAGTACCTGGGCTTGAGGAGACGATGAAGATGACATGATCTCCTCTGACGCTCAGGATCCTTAAATTAAAAGTCCGATTAACCAGCTCTGCAAACGTTATAATGTCAAAATACGTTCGGTACTCGCCAAAATATAGTTTCGCAGAGCAACTGTACAATTTAAAGGTAAAATAAACTGCAATTCAAACAGTCAGCAATAATCTAACGAATTCAGGGCTTGTGAAGTTATACCTAGGCTAAATAAAAGCCTTCCACAACCATAAGACACACTAATATTTAAATGATTTGATCTAAATAGTTTAGCATGCTTTTTTTGTTTGTTGCAATAATCACTGATCTGGCTTTCAAGTCTGTCTATAAAAATGCAGTAGTGGTGCATGGGTAAAATCACTGAGGAAGCCAAGCCAGTTAAAAAGCCATATACAACCTATGTTGTGATAATTGCGTTGTTTGCTCTATAACCCATTCGTTCATACGCCACAGTGATATACAATAAGGCCGTGACAGCAAAAAGACAACAGTCACAAAGCGGTGGAATAAATTCAACTACACATATATTTGTTTAATCACAAAACCGGAGAGCTACGTTTACATTTTTAGTAATTTAGCAGACACTCTTATCCAGAGCGACTTACAGTTTTAGTGAGTGCATACATTTTTCATACTGGCCCCCCTTGGGAATCGAACCCACAATCCTGGCGTTGCAAGCGCCATGCTCTACCAACTGAGCTACATCTGTCCGGCGACGTCCACAAAGCAAATATTTCATACATACCGTTATATCACCTGCAACATGGTCCAGCAAGTTAATGTTTTCGACAGTTTACTAAACAACTACTGATTTAGAACCACAGAGTTACCGCAAGTCAGCACAAAGACAACAGGAGCACTGCCTCCGCTATTGCAGCACCATTTCAACTTAAACATTTAAACATAATCAAATCAACAAGGCTGTATATGGTTAGTTTAATACACTGAAAATAAACTTAAAGATACCAAAAACAATTTAGTCCAATCAATGTTGCTAAATGTGGCTGTCCATGGTAGGCTACTGATTTGTGTGTGTGTAAAACAAAACATGTTGACTCACCCTACTTGTAGACTAGTTGAACGCCAATGCCATCTTCTTCTCTTTCATGTTAGCAAAACGTTCTATGGCTCTGTCATACGGTACACTTAGTTTTTGTTGTCATAGGCTACCTAGCTAAAATGCTTGCTAGCCTGACTTCTTCGCATGGGCAACAATTACATTTGACATTTTAGTCATTTAGCAGACGCTCTTATCCAGAGCGACTTACAGTTAGTGAATACATTTATTTATTTATTTTTTTATACTGGCCCCCCGTTGCAAACGCCATGCTCTATCAACTGAGCTACATCCCTGCCGGCCATTCCCTCCCCTACCCTGGACGACTTGTGCGCCGCCCATGAGTCTCCCGGTCGCGGCCGGCTGCGACAGAGCCTGGATTCGAACCAGGATCTCTAGTGGCACAGTTAGCACTGCGATGCAGTTCCTTAGACCACTGCGCCACTCAGGGGACTTGAACCACTAAGTTAGCTAGCTAGCCTACATCTAGGCTACATATTGAACTTCAATCGTCTCAGGCCAGTGGCACAACATATTAATTTATGGTTAGATTAGAATTGCCGTCATAATCATTGGCCTGTACAGATAATGAAGTCAAAACCACAAGTCCAAATCCCCATCTCCATCCATTACTTAGGAAAGGGACGATTTAGCAAGCTAGCTACTGCAGGACATCAACACAAGCAGACCACAAATTGACAAGTTTTTCTGAAAATGAGGTTTTGCAAAGGAAGTGATTTGATTGGTCTGTAGCCAAATCCAAACTTGCCTCCCTTGGGGGCGTTTTGCTGCACCATGACAACCTACAGTTGAGCTCAGCTCAATGCTGATTGGCTAATTCTTTTATAGTTTTTTTTTATCAAGGGAGGCCAATGAGAACGAGTTGCCAATTCCGTATATAATTGTGTTTTATGCTTATTGCACATTTATAAAACACAGTCTTTGGCTAAAATGCTGCTAGCGGTACGTGATACACCAATGCCGCGCACGACAAACTGAGCATTCATTTTCCAGATTCAATGTTTGTTGATACTCTCGTTTTAGTAGTGTCTGCTCTGCATGCAATTTGAGTAGTTGAGACGTAAAAAGGGTATCGTTAGAAAAGTGAACTTCTCTATTACAGTAAAATAATGTTTCAATGTGTTTTGGTGTCCATATGACCGATTCTGTTGGACCAAACCTCAAATGCAAATAGCGAGTTGAAACCACTTGTCAGAGAGGAAGATGTGATCTCTGAACTTTGTTGGCATGAGAGACAGGGGGAGGGGCTCGGTGTGTGTGTAAACCATAGAGGAAGAGGCGAAGCAACCTCTCGCTAAAATCTATTTTGGACCTAATCTTGTCGCCTGCCTTCCCGCCTTTGAGACAACAAATCCCATTGTTAGGGCGGAGACGTGCATCTCGTCATTATACAGTGCATTCGGAAAGTATTCAGACCCCTTTACCTTTTCCACATTTTGTTACGTTACAGCCTTATTCTAAAATGGATTAAATGGTGTTTTCCCCCCTCATTAATCTACACATAATACCCCATAATGACAAAGCAAAAACTGGTTTTTAGAAATTTTTGGAAATTTATTAAAAAAACTAAAAGAAAACCTAAATATTACATTTACATAAGTATTAAGACCCTTTACTCAGTACTTTGTTGAAACACCTTTGGCTGCAATTACAGCCTCGAGTCTTCTTGAGTATGATGCTACAAGCTTGGCACACCTATATTTGGGAAGTTTCTCCCATTCTTCTCTGCAGATCCTCTCAAGCTCTGTCAGGGAGCGTCGCTGCACAGCTATTTTCAGGTCTCTCCAGAGATGTTCGATTGGGTTTGTATTTGTATTTATTATGGATCCCCATTAGCTGTTGCTGCCAAGGCAGCAGCTACTCTTCCTGGGGTCCAGCAAAATTAAGGCAGTTATACATTTAAAAAAACATTACAATACATTCATAACAGATTTCACAGCACACTAAGTGTGTGCCCTCAGGCCCCTACTCCACTACCACATATCTGCAACACGAAATCCATGTGTACTTGTGTGTATAGTGCGTATATTATCATGTGTGTGTATGCATGTGTCTGTGCCTATGTTTGTGTTGCTTCACAGTCCCCGCTGTTCCATAAGGTGTATTTTTATCTGTTTTTAAAATCTGATTCTACTGCTTGCATCAGTTACCGTGTAGCTCAGTTGGTAGAGCATGGTGCTTGCAACGCCAGGGTTGTGGGTTCGATTCCCACGGGGGCCAGTATGAAAAAAAAAAAATGTATGCACTCACAAACTGTAAGTCGCTCTGGATAAGAGCGTCTGCTAAAATGACTAAAAAAATTAATAAATGTGGAATAGAGTTCCATGTAGTCATGGCTCTATGTAGTACTGTGCGACTCCCATAGTCTGTCCTGGACTTGGGGACTGTGAAGAGACCTCTGGTGGCATGTCTTATGGGTGTCTGAGCTGTGTGCCAGTTGTTCAAATAGACAGCTCGGTGCTTTCAACATGTCAACACCTGTCACAAACACAAGCAGTGGCTTTGAGCCAGGAGGGATTGACATGCATATTATTAATGTTTGCTCTCTGTGTACATCCAAGGGCCAGCCGTGCTGCCCTGTTTTGAGCCAATTGCAATTTTCCTAAGTCCCTCTTTGTGGCACCTGACCACACGACTGAACAGTAGTCCAGGTGCGATAAAACTAGAGCCTGTAGGACCTGCCTTGTTGATAGTGCTGTTAAGAAGGTAGAGCAGCGCTTTATTATGGACAGACTTCTCCCCATCTTAGCTACTGTTGTATCAATATGTTTTGACCATGACAGTTTACAATCCAGGTTACTCCAAGCAGTTTACTCACCTCAACTTGCTCAATCTCCACATTATTTATTACATTTAATTGAGGTTTGGAGTTTAGTGAATGATTTGTTCCAAATACAATGCTTTTAGTTTTAGAAATATTTAGGACTAACTTATTCCTTGACACCCACTCTGAAACTAACTGCAACTCTTTGTTACGTGTTCCAGTCATTTCAGTCGCTGTAGTAGCTGACATGTATAGTGTTGAGTCATCCGCATACATAGACACTCTGGCTTTACTCAAAGCCAGTGGCATGTCATTGGTAATGATTGGAGAGGCTTCAAGTCCGGGCTCTGGCTGGGCCACTCAAGGACATTCCGAGACTTGTCCCAAAGCCACTCCTGCATTGTATTGGCTGTGTGCTTAAGGTCGTTGTCCTGTTGGAAGGTGAACCTTTGCCCCAGTCTGAGGTCCTGAGCGCTCTGGAGCAGGTTTTCATCAAGGATCTCTCTACTTTGCTCCGTTCATCTTTCCCTCGATCCTGACTAGGGAAGGCTTATAGGGAAGGACATTCAACAAGCACAGCACTGAAACAAATGACTGATGATTGGCTGAGATAAATTGATGATAAAAAGATTGTGGGGGCTGTTTTGTTAAACTTCAGTGCAGCTTTTGACATCTATCATAGTCTGTTGCTGGAAAAAAGTATGAGTTATGGCTTTACACCCCCTGCTATATTGTGGATAAAGAGTTACCTGTCTAAAAGAACACAGAGGGTGTTCTTTAATGGAAGCCTCTCCGGCAAAATCCAGGTCAGGATTCAGAATCAGGAATTCCCCAGGTCAGTTCAGAATCAGGAATTCCCCAGGTCAGCTGTCTAGGCCCCTATACTTTTTTCAATATTTACTAACGACATTGAGTAAAGCCAGTGTGTCTATGTATGCGGATGACTCAACACTATACACGTCAGCTACCACAGCGACTGAAATGACAGCAACACTTAACAAAGAGCTGCAGTTAGTTTCAGAATGGGTGGCAAGGAATAAGTTAGTCCTAAATATTGCAAAAACTAAAAGCATTGTATTTGGGACAAATCATTTACTAAACCCTAAACCTTGTAATGAATCATGTGGAAATTGAGCAAGTTGAGGAGACTAAATTGCTTGGAGTAACCCTGGATTGTAAACTGTCATGGTCAAAACATATTGAGACAACAGTAGCTAGGATGGGGAGAAGTCTGTGTATAATAAAGCGCTGCTCTGCATTCCTAACAGCACTATCAACAAGGCAGGTCCTACAGGCCCTAGTTTTGTTGCACCTGGACTACTGTTCAGTCGTGTGGTCAGGTGCCACAAAGAGGAAAATTGCAATTGGCTCAGAACAGGGCAGTACAGCTGGCCCTTGGATGTACACAGAGAGCTAACATTAATAATATGCATGTCAATCTTTCCTGGCTCAAAGTGGAGGAGAGATTTACTTCGTCACTACTTGTACTTGTGAGAGGTATTGACATGTTGAATGCACCGAGCTGTCTGTTTGAACTAATGGCACACAGCTCGGACACCCATGCATACCCCACAAGACATGCCACCAGAGGTCTCTTCATAGTCCCCAAGTCAAGAACAGACTATGGGAGGCGCACAGTACTACATAGAGCCATGACTACATGGAACTCTATTCCACATCAAGTAACTCATGCCAGCAGTAAAATATACAAATACACCTTATGGAACAGCGGGGACTGTGAAGCAACACAAACATGGACACATGCATACAAACACAAGATAACATACGCACTATACACACATGTACACATGGATTTTGTGTTATAGATATGCGGTAGTAGAGTAGAGACCAGCACACACTTAATATGTTGTGAATGTATTGTAATGTTTTAAAAATGTATAACTGCCTTCATTTTGCTGGACCCCAGGAAGGCAGCAGCTAATGGGGATCCATAATAAATACAAATACTAGTCTCCCAGTCTAAGCCGCTGAAAAACATCCCCACAGCATGATGCTGCCACCACTATGCTTCAGCGTATGGATGGTGCCAGGTTTCCTCCAGACGTGATGCTTGGCGCTCAGAGGAGCGAAGGAGACGAGACCAAAAATACAACATGAGAACAAGCGGACATTAACACTAATAAAAACGAAAAATAACAATACCTCTATTCTTGGGATACAGGCATTTGGAATATTGTGTAAAAACATGAATTTGAATTAATCAAATTAATTTGATACATCGCCCAGCCCTACTTGACATTCTGTTGTATGCTAGCTAGGTCGAAACACTGCATTCTGTTAATTAATAAAGCCCTTTAACAAAAACTCCTGCATTACCTAACATTGTTACTAACATTTAGAAGCACGAGATGCCATACCCGGTTACAAGGATGGCGAATTCTTGAAATTCCGTCTGTCACTAAAAGATTTAGGGAAAAAACTGCTTTTAGTTCCTTGTTACATAAGTGAGGTGCGATCTTCAGAATACCTTACAGGCAATTCAGAATGTTGGTTGAGGACCTCTACTGAGGAATGTGGTTGTTTTGCATGATTTGTATTTTGTAGGGTTATCCCAGTATTTGTCTTTTCTTGGTGTATTTCCTATGCTCCTACGCTGCCGTGATTGTGTAATTGTTGTGTAATTGTGAAATGCAGGGCTCCCTTGTAAAAGAGACCTCGGTCTCAATGGGACTCTGCTAAAATAAAGGCATATTAAAATGGACATGCTAACCATATTTAATCATAATGCAATATGCTGTATGGTTAGCATGTGGTTTGTTTTGGGGAGCTTGACATTCTGTTGTATGCTAGCTAAAGGCACTGCTACAGCACTGTTCTCTTTCTCACACCGGTAGGATTGTCAAACGTTTGCCTGCCGACAGTACATTGACTGCCAACAATCTGTTCAGAGGTGCTAAGGACTGCCGGCAGTCAATCTCTTTTGTGTTCACACAGCAAAGACCTTGAAGTCGTCAGCCACTCAGCCCTGTTAAAATACTCCAAACCAGAAGGTGGCAGTAGCATTGTTTGGCAATGCATGTCCTTGTGTGTTGCTTTACGGTCTAGTCAATGTTAGCTAGCCAACTGCGCTAATGTTGCTATTGTTGTAGAAAGCCAATGTTGATACTAGCCAGATAGCCACAGCTAGATAACTAGCTAGCCCATTATCACATACAGCCCATAGATTTTTAGCAAGCTGGCTAACGTTAGCTAAATTGTTAGCATGATTCGCTAGCTGTTGTGCTAGCTAGGTAAAGTAAAGACACTGCTTTGACTCTCGGCAGCCAGCTACAGGCAGTTACTTCATGGAAACGAATCCATTGTGATTTAATTATGTTACTAGCTACAGTGGCCGCTTTATTGTTTGCAGCGATATTGTTTTAGTTAGAACAATTCTGATGAAAAGGGTGGCCTCTTTTTTTTTTTTTGGGTCACTCCTCTCGGCTCCCCCACGTGGAGGTTCGTATTCTCTGATTGGCTCAAAGTCAAGTTGTCAGCCACTGCCGACATTGCAATTCTACAAGTAGAAATGGCAGTTTCATCGGTACGCAGCAGGTACGTCTTTTGTTCTAGAAATAGAAGGAATGGCCTCCTCCTGTGATAAGTACCTATTGTCAGTCTATCGGCACTCAGTTTATCAGTGTTTTTCATGCTTTACTCTCTCTCTCTTCACCCACCTATGTCCTCTGCTCCTCTCTCTCTCTCTCTCTCTCTCTCTCTCTCTCTCTCTCACCCACCTATGTCCTCTGCTCCTCTCTCTCTCTCTCTCTCTCTCTCTCTCCACCCACCTATGTCCTCTGCTCCTCTCTCCCTCTCTCTCTCTCTCCACCCACCTATGTCCTCTGCTCCTCTCTCTCTCTCTCTCTCTCTCTCCACCCACCTATGTCCTCTGCTCCTCTCTCTCTCTCCACCCACCTATGTCCTCTGCTCCTCTCTCTCTCTCTCTCTCCACCCACCTATGTCCTCTGCTCCTCTCTCTCTCTCTCTCTCTCTTCACCCACCTATGTCCTCTGCTCCTCTCTCTCTCTTCACCCACCTATGTCCTCTGCTCCTCTCTCTCTCTCTCTCTCCACCCACCTATGTCCTCTGCTTCTCTCTCTCTCTCTTCACCCACCTATGTCCTCTGCTCCTCTCTCTCTCTCTCTCTCTCTTCACCCACCTATGTCCTCTGCTCCTCTCTCTCTCTCTCTCTCTCTCTCTCTACCCACCCACCTATGTCCTCTGCTCCTCTCTCTCTCTCTCTCTCTCTCTCTCTCTCTCTCTCTCCACCCACCTATGTCCTCTGCTCCTTTCTCTCTCTCTTTCACCCACCTATGTCCTCTGCTCCCCTCTCTCTCTCTCTCTCTCTCTCTCTCTTTCACCCACCTATGTCCTCTGCTCCTCTCTCTCTCTCTCTTTCACCCATCTATGTCCTCTGCTCCTCTCGCTCTCTCTTCACCCACCTATGTCCTCTGCTCCTCTCTCAAATCAAATCAAATCAAATTTTATTGGCCACATGCGCCGAATACAACAGGTGCAGACATTACAGTGAAATGCTTACTTACAGCCCTTAACCAACAGTGCATTTATTTTTAACAAAAAAGTAAAAATAGAACAACAACAAAAAAAGTGTTGAGAAAAAAAGAGCAGAAGTAAAATAAAATAACAGTAGGGAGGCTATATATACAGGGGGGTACCGGTGCAGAGTCAATGTGCGGGGGCACCGGCTAGTTGAGGTAGTTGAAGTAATATGTACATGTGGGCAGAGTTAAAGTGACTATG
The DNA here is from genome assembly GCF_020615455.1 of Coregonus clupeaformis. NCBI lineage: Eukaryota > Metazoa > Chordata > Actinopteri > Salmoniformes > Salmonidae > Coregonus > Coregonus clupeaformis. The sequence continues at coordinate 49,899,851 of NC_059208.1, read as the reverse complement.
CATAAATAATTAACAGAGTAGCAGCAGCGTAAAAGGATGGGGTGGGGGGGCAGTGCAAATAGTCCGGGTAGCCATGATTAGCTGTTCAGGAGTCTTATGGCTTGGGGGTAGAAGCTGTTGAGAAGTCTTTTGGACCTAGACTTGGCACTCCGGTACCGCTTGCCGTGCGGTAGCAGAGAGAACAGTCTATGACTAGGGTGGCTGGAGTCTTTGACAATTTTGAGGGCTTTCCTCTGACACCGCCTGGTATTGAGGTCCTGGATGGCAGGAAGCTTGGCCCCAGTGATGTACTGGGCCGTACGCACTACCCTCTGTAGTGCCTTGCGGTCGGAGGCCAAGCAGTTGCCATACCAGGCGGTGATGCAACCAGTCAGGATGCTCTTGATGGTGCAGCTGTATAATTTTTTGAGGATCTGAGGACCCATGCCAAATCTTTTCAGTCTCCTGAGGGGGAATAGGCTTTGTCGTGCCCTCTTCACAACTGTCTTGGTGTGTTTGGACCATGATAGTTCGTTGGTGATGTGGACACCAAGGAACTTGAAGCTCTCAACCTGTTCCACTACAGCCCCGTCGATGAGAATGGGGGGCGTGCTCAGTCCTCTTTTTTTTCCTGTAGTCCACAATCATCTCCTTTGTCTTGGTCACGTTGAGGGAGAGGTTGTTGTCCTGGCACCACACGGCCAGGTCTCTGACCTCCTCCCTATAGGCTGTCTCATCGTTGTCGGTGATCAGGCCTACCACTGTTGTGTCGTCGGAAAACTTAATGATGGTGTTGGAGTCGTGCCTGGTCATGCAGTCATGGGTGAACAGGGAGTACAGGAGGGGACTGAGCACGCACCCCTGAGGGGCCCCCGTGTTGAGGATCAGTGTGGCAGATGTGTTGTTACCTACCCTTACCACTTGGGGGCGGCCCATCAGGAAGTCCAGGATCCAGTTGCAGAGGGAGGTGTTTAGTCCCAGGATCCTTAGCTTAGTGATGAGCTTTTGAGGGCACTATGGTGTTGAATGCTGTGCTGTAGTCAATGAATAGCATTCTCACGTAGGTGTTCCTCTTTTCCAGGTGGGAAAGGGCAGTGTGGAGTGCAATAGAGATTGCATCATCTGTGGATCTGTTGGGGCGGTATGCAAATTGGAGTGGGTCTAGGGTTTCTGGGATAATGCTGTTGATGTGAGCCATGACCAGCATTTCAAAGCACTTCATGGCTACAGACGTCAGTGCTACGGGTCGGTAGTCATTTAGGCAGGTTATCTTAGAGTCCTTGGGCACGGGGACTATGGTGGTCTGCTTGAAACATGTTGGTATTACAGACTCAGTCAGGGACATGTTGAAAATGTCAGTGAAGACACTTGCCAGTTGGTCAGCACATGCTCGGAGTACACGTCCTGGTAATCCGTCTGGCCCTGCGGCCTTGTGAATGTTGACCTGCTTAAAAGTCTTACTCACATCGGCTACGGAGAGCGTGATCACATAGTCATCCGGAACAGCTGGTGCTCTCATGCATGCTTCAGTGTTGCTTGCCTCGAAGCGAGCATAGAAGTGGTTTAGCTCGTCTGGAAGTCTTGTGTCACTGGGCAGCTCGCGGCTGTGCTTCCCTTTTGTAGTCTGTAATAGTTTTCAAGCCCTGCCACATCCGACGAGCGTCAGAGCCAGTGTAGTACGATTCAATCTTAGTCTAGTCCTGTATTGACTCTTTGCCTGTTTGATGGTTCGTCGGAGGGCATAGCGGGATTTCTTATAAGCATCCGGGTTAGAGTCCCGCTCCTTGAAAGCGGCAGCTCTACCCTTTAGCTTAGTGCAGATGTTTCCTGTAATCCATGGCTTCTGGTTGGGGTATGTACGTACGGTCACTGTGGGGACGACATCATCGATGCACTTATTGATGAAGCCAGTGACTGATGTGGTGTACTCCTCAATGCTATCTGAAGAATCCCGGAACATGTTCCAGTCTGTGCTAGCAAAACAGTCCTGTAGCTTAGCATCTGTGTCATCTGACCACTTTTTTATTAACCGAGTCACTGGTGCTTCCTGCTTTAGTTTTTGCTTATAAGCAGGAATCAGGAGGATAGAGTTATGGTCAGATTTGCCAAATGGAGGGCGAGGGAGAGCTTTGTATGCGTCTCTGTGTGTGGAGTAAAGGTGGTCTAGAGTTTTTTTTTCCTCTGGTTGCACATTTAACATGCTGGTAGAAATTAGGTAGAACGGATTTAAGTTTCCCTTTATTAAAGTCCCCGGCCACTAGGAGCGCTGCATCTGGATGAGCGTTTTCCTGTTGATTTATGGCCTTATACAGCTCATTCAGTGCAATCTTAATGCCAGCATTGGTTTGTGGTGGTAAATAGACAGCTATGAAAAATATAGATGAAAACTCTCTTGGTAAATAGTGTGGTCTACAGCTTATCATAAGATACTCTACCTCAGGCGAGCAAAACCTCGAGACTTCCTTAGTATTTGATTTTGTGCACCAGCTGTTGTTTACAAATATACACAGACCGCCACCCCTTGTCTTACCGGAGTCAGCCGTTCTATCCTGCCGATGTAGCGTATAGCCCGCTAGCTGTATGTTATCCATGTTGTCGTTCAGCCACGACTCGGTGAAACATAAGATATTACAGTTTTTAATGTCCCGTTGGTAGGATAACCGTAATCTTAGGTCATCCAATTTGTTCTCCAATGATTGAAGATTGGCTAATAGGATTGATGGGAGCGGCAGTTTATTCGCTCGCCGTCGGATCCTTACAAGGCACCCCGACCTACGTCCACGATATCTCCGTCTCTTCCTCATGCGAATGACGGGGATTTGGGCCTTGTCGGGTGTCTGTAGGATATCCTTCGCGGCCGCCTCGTTGAAGAAAAAATCTTCGTCCAATGCGAGGTGAGTAATCGCTGTCCTGATATCCAGAAGCTCTTTTTGGTTATAAGAGACGATGGCAGAAACATTATGTACAAAATAAATTACAAATAACGCGGAAAAACACACATAATAGTACAATTGGTTAGAGGGCTGTAAAACGGCAGCCATCTTCTCCGGCGCTGTTAAACTACAGCGCTCTCTCTCTCTTCACCCACCTATGTCCTCTGCTCCTCTCTCTCTCGCTCTCTCTCTCTCTCTCTTCACCCACCTATGTCCTCCGCTTCCCTCTCTCTCTCTCTCTCTCTCTCTCTCTCTCTCTCTCTCTCTCTCTCTCTCTCTCTCTCTCTCTCTCTCTCTCTCTCTCTCTCTCTCTCTCTCTCTCTCTCTCTCTCTCTCTCTCTCTCTCTCTCTTCACCCACCTATGTCCTCTGCTCCTCTCTCTCTCTCTCTCTCTCTTCACCCACCTATGTCCTCTGCTCCTCTCTCTCTCTCTCATTTCAATTTAAGGGCTTTATTGGCATGGGAAACGTATGTTAACATTGCCAAAGCAAGTGAAGTAGATAGTAAACAAAAGTGAAATAAACAAATATTAACAGTAAACATTACATTCAGAAGTTCCAAAAGAATAAATACATTTCAAATGTCATATTATGTATATGTACAGTGTTGTAACAATGTGCAAATAGTTAAAGTACAAATGGGAAAATAAATAAACATAAATATGGGTTGTATTTACAATGGTGTTTGTTCTTCACTGGTTGCCCTTTTCTTGTGGCAACAGGTCACAAATCTTGCTGCTGTGATGGCACACTGTGGTTTTTCACCCAGTAGATAAGGGAGTTTATCAAAATTGGATTTGTTTTCAAATTCTTTGTGGATCTCTGTAATCTGAGGGAAATATGTGTCTCGAATATGGTCATACATTTGGCAGGAGGTTAGGAAGTGCAGCTCAGTTTCCACCTCATTTTGTGGGCAGTGTGCAAATAGCCTGTCTTCTCTTGAGAGCCAGGTCTGCCTACGGCGGCCTTTCTCAATAGCAAGGCTATGCTCACTGAGTCTGTACAAAGTCAAAGATTTCCTTAAGTTTGGGTCAGTCACAGTGGTCAGGTATTCTGCCACTGTGTACTCTCTGTTTAGGGCCAAATAGCATTCTAGTTTGCTCTGTTTTTTTAAAATTCTTTCCAATGTGTCAAGTAATTCTCTTTTTGTTTTCTCATGATTTGGTTGGGTCTAATTGTGTTGTTGTCTCTCTCTCTCTCATAGAGTGTATGTAGGCTAAGTTAAGTGTTCTGGTTTCTGGATCTCAGCAGCAGGTAGAATGATTAAAGCACGGCAGTAAAAACCTGCTTAAGACCACCTCAGTGGACCACCTCAGACGTGTGCGCGAGAGATTCAGAGAGAGGGAGGGACAGAGAGAGAATGCGAGAGAGACTGCTTTGTGTGTGTGCGTGTGCACACACATGTCAGGTTGTATGGGTGTTTGCTGGTCTCCCTGGTGTGCTCCTCTACTGTGGGAAGTCTGAATTATTTCTTAATTATGAGGTGTGAATGTCTGAAGCCAAAGTACTGCTAAGGCCAAGACCAAACACACACACACACACACACACACACACACAGAGGGAGACTGTTAAAAATGGCACAGAGATAATCTAGCTCTGGTCATCTGTGAACCATGATACACACAACCATAATTACATACATACACACACATTGTCTCCACTTACTCTCACTCACTCTCACACGTATTGAGGCTCACACCAAGGCTGAACTGATACTCAGAAACACAATATATTCTAAAAGTTAAACACATGTCATAGTATACACACAGTATGGTTGACTCCTGATAAGTGCACATCAGATTAGATACGTGTAAACTCTGTCAAGTACAGTGCATTACACAGCATAGTTGCGGAGCAAAGATATCAATTATATAATCTTGACGCAAGTACGCAGGATCACCATTTTGCTTAGCTAATTGCGTTCTTGCGTTGCGTGTGTACGTATGTTAGGCCTTATGAATTAGGCTGTACACATTCACAACAAGCCATTGCATTGCATATATATTCGGCTATTGACTGTATTTCTACTCAGTGTGGTATACTGTGGTAGTGTGCAGTTGTGGCTTAGCACACATTCATCACATTGCACACACACTGTCTCTCACACACACTCTCACGCTCATTTTTTAAGTTTGGCCTGGTGGCCCCAGGCAGTGGAAGCTGCCTGCTGCAGTGTTACTGAGGTGTGTTTGTGTGATATTTCTAGTATATCCACCATAACCTCCACCTCCTTCCATCCCCTGTACATAGCACCATATTACAGAGAGGGTTATGTACATGGTGCTGTGTATAGTGTTCTTGGTTACATAACCCTCTCTGTAACATGGTGTAATGTACAGAGTTCTTGGTTACATAACCCTCTCTGTAACATGGTTCTATGTAATCAAGAACAACTGTACTGGATGTTTGCTAACAGTTTGTCTCCCCTTGTGCTTCTCATGTACTATGCTGATACATACTGAAAGATTTCAAGACTCAGAATCTATTTCCGTATTTAAGTTTAAAAAAAAATCTAAATATCCATATGAATCTATTTTACAGTAACTAACTACCCCCTTTTCTATCTCTGTCTCTCTTTCTTGCCCCCTCTTTCTCTCGCCCCTCTCTCTCGCTCTCTCTTTCTCTCTCTCTCTCTCGCCCCTCTCTCGCCCCTCTCTCTCTCCTCTCTCTTCTCTCTCTCTCTCTCTTCTCTCTCTCTCTCTCTCTCTCTCTCTCTCTCTCTCTCTTCTCTCTCTCTCTCTTCTCTCTCTCTCTCTCTCTCTCTCTCTCTCTCTCTCTCTCTCTCTCTCTCTCTCTCTCTCTCTCTCTCTCTCTCTCTCTCTCTCTCTCTCTCTCTCTCTCTCTCTCTCTCTCTCTCTCTCTCTCTCTTTCTCTTTCTCTTTCTCTCTCTCTCTCTCTCTCTCTCTCTCTCTCTCTCTCTCTCTCTCTCTCTCTCTCTCTCTCTCTCTCTCTCTCTCTCTCTCTCTCTCTCTCTCTCTCTCTCTCTTTCTCTTTCTCTTTCTCTTTCTCTCTCTCTCAGACACAGATCCTCGTGTTCTGGAGAAACAGGAGCAACAACAGCCCACCTACCTGGCCCTGAGCTACATCAACAGGTAACATACACACCACAGGAGGTTGGTGGTACCTTAATTGGTGAGGACAGGCTCATGGTAATGGCTGGAGCGGAATCAGTGGAATGGTATCAAATACATCAATCACATGGTTTCCATGGTTTCCAGGTGTTTGATGCCATTCCATTGACTCCGTTACAGCCATTATTATGAGCCGTCGTCCCCTCAGCAGCCTCCACTGATACACACGTAAATGCCACACATACACACACACACACACACACTCTATAGAGAGCAGTGTTGCTCTAATGATGGAGCAGTTTTGACAAAGACTAGCATACATGACATAATATTTCCTAACACTTTTCACAACATATTGTGTGTTCCCTCAGGCCACTACTCTACTACCACATATCTACAATACAAACTCCATGTGTACGTGTGTGTAGAGTGCGTGTCTTATCATGTGAATGTGTGTCTGTGCCTGTGTGTGTCTCTTCACAGTACCCGTTGTTCCATAAGGTGTATTTGTATCTGTTTTTTAAAATCTGATTCTACTGCTTGCATTAGGTACCTGATGTGGAATAGAGTTCCATGTAGTCATGGCTCTATGTAGAACTGTGCGCCTCCCATAGTCTGTCCCGGACTTGGAGATTGTGAAGAGACCTCTGGTGGCATGTCTTGTGGGTATGCATGGGTGTCTGAGCTGTGTGCTAGCAGTTTAAACAGACACCTCGGTGTATTCAGCATGTCAACACTTCTAACAAAAACAAGTAGTGATGAAGTCAATCTCTCCTCCACTTTGAGCCATGAGAGATTTACATGCATATTATTAATGTTGATGGTGTTGCTAAAAAGGCAGAGTAGTGCTTAATTATGGACAGACTTCTCCCCATCTTAGCTACTGTTCTATCAACATGTTTTGACCATGACAGTTTACAATCTAGGGTTACTTCTAGCAGTTTAGTCACCTGAACTTGCTCAATTTCCACATAATTTATTACAAGATTTAGTTGAGGTTCAGGGTTTAGTGAATAATTTGTCCCAAATACAATGCTTTTAGTTTTTAAAATATTTAGGACTAACTTATTCCTTCCACACATTCTGAAACTAACTGCAGCTCTTTGTTTTGCAGTGATTTCACTCGCTGTAGTAGTTGACGTGTCTAGTCTTGAGTCATCCGCATACATAGACACACTGGCTTTACTCAAAACCAGTGGCATGTCCTTAGTAAAGATTGAAAAAAGTAAGGGGCCTAGACAGCTGCCATGGGAAATTACTTATTCTACCTGGATTTTGTTGGAGAGGCTTCCATTAAAGAACACCCTCTGTGTTCTGTTAGACAGGTAACTCTTTATCCACAATATAGCAGGGGGTGTAAAGCCATAACACAAGTTTTTCCATCAGCAGACTATGATCAACAATGTCAAAAGCCTCACTGAAGTCTAACAAAACAGCTCCCACAATCTTTTTATCATACATTTCTCTCAGCCAATCATCAGTCATTTGTGCCGTGCTTGTTGAATGTCCTTCCCTATAAGTGTGCTGAAAGTCTGTTGTCAATTTGTTTACAGTAAAATAGCATTGTATTTGGTCAAACGATTTTTTCCAAAAGTCTACTTAGGGTTGGTAACAGGCTGATTGGTCAGCTATTTGAGCCAGTAAAGGGGGCTTTACTATTCTTGGGTAGCGGAATTACTTTTGCTTCCTTCCAGGCCTGAGGGCACATACTTTCTAGTAGGCTAAGATTGAAGATATGGCAAATAGGAGTGGCAATATCGTCTGCAATTATCTGCAGTAATTTTCCATCCATGTTGTCAGACCCCGGTGACTTGTCATTGTTGATAGACAACAATACTTTTTTTCACCTCTTCCATACTCACTTTACGGAATTCAAAATTACAATGCTTGTCTTTCATAATTTTATCAGTTATACTTGAATGTGTAGTGTCAGCGTTTGTTGCTGGCATGTCATGCCTAAGTTTGCTAATCTTGCCAATTAAAAAATAATGAGTAATTGGCAATATCAGTGGGTTTTGTGATGAATGAGCCATCTGATTCAATGAATGATGGAGCTGAGTTTGCCTTTTTGCCTAAAATTTAATTTAAGGTGCTCCAAAGCTTTTTACTATCTTTATATCATTTATCTTTGTTTCATAGTATAGTTCCTTCTTCTTTTTATTCAGTTTAGTCACATGATTTCTCAATTTGCAGTACGTTTGCCAATTGGTTGTGCAGCCAGACTTATTTGCCATTCCTTTTGCCTCATCCCTCTCAACCATACAACTTTTCAATTAATCATCAATCCACAGGGATTTAACAGTTTTTACAGTAATTTTCTTAATGGGTGCATGCTTATTAGTAACTGGAATAAGCAATTTCATAAATGTGTCAAGTGCAGCGTCTGGTTGCTCCTCATTACACACCACAGACCAACAAATATTATTTACATCAACAACGTAGGAATCACTATAACACGTATTGTATGACCTCTTATACACTATATTAGGCCCAGCCTTTGGAACTTTTGTTTTCCTAGATATGGCTACTATATTGTGATCACTACACCCGATGGATTTGGATACTGTTTTAAATAACATTTCTGCAGCATTAGTAAAGATGTGATCAATACATGTTGATGATTTCATTCCTGTGCTGTTTGTAACTACCCTGGTAGGTTGACTGATAACCAGGTTGCAGGCACTGGTTACAGTTTGAAGCTTTTTCTTGAGTGGGCAGCTTGATAATAATAATAATAATATGCCATTTAGCAGACTTACATTTTTACGTATGGGTGGTCCCGGGGATCGAACCCACTACCCTGGCGTTACAAGCGCCATGCTCTACCAATTGAGCTACAGAGGACCACCTTTGATGAAAGCCAGTCAATATTTAAATCACCCATAAAATATACCTCTGTTGATACACATACATTATCAAGCATTTCACACATGTTATCCAGATACTGACTGTTAGCACTTGGTGGTCTATAGCAGCTTCCTACAAGAATGGGCTTTAGGTGAGGCAGATGAACCTGTAGCCATATTACTTAAACAGTATTTAACATGGGATCCTCTAAGCTTTACAGGAATGTGGTTCTGAATATAAACAGCAACACCTCCACTATTGGCATTTGTCTTTTCTGTAGATGTTATAACCATGTATTTCTACCACTGTATCATCAAATGTATTATCTAAGTGAGTTTCAGAGATGGTCAGAATATGAATGTAATATGTTACTAGCAAATTATTAATTTCATGAACCTTATTTCTATAAGGGAGGGAGCGAGAAGAGAGAGGGAGGGAGGGAGCGAGAAGAGAGAGGGAGGGAGGGAGCGAGAAGAGAGAGGGAGGGAGGGAGGGAGCGAGAAGAGAGAGAGAGGGAGGGAGGGAGCGAGAAGAGAGAGGGAGGGAGGGAGCGAGAAGAGAGAGGGAGGGAGGAGCGAGAAGAGAGCGGGAGGAGGGAGGGAGCGAGAAGAGAGCGGGAGGGAGGGAGGGAGCGAGAAGAGAGCGAGAGGGAGGGAGGGAGCGAGAAGCGAGGGAGGGAGCGAGAAGAGAGGGAGGGAGAAGAGGGAGAAGAGGGAGGGAGCGAGCGAGAAGAGGGAGGGAGGGAGCGAGCGAGAAGAGGGAGGGAGGGAGCGAGAAGAGGGAGGGAGGGAGTGAGAAGAGGGAGGGAGGGAGTGAGAAGAGGGAGGGAGCGAGAGAAGCGGGAGAGAGGGAGGGAGCGAGAAGAGGGAGGGAGGGAGCGAGAAGAGGGACCGAGAGAAGCGGGAGGGAGGGAGCGAGAAGAGGGAGGGAGAAGAGGGAGGGAGCGAGAGAAGAGGGAGGGAGGGAGGGAGGGAGGGAGCGAGAAGAGGGAGGGAGGGAGGTAGGGAGTGAGAAGAGGGAGAGAGAAGAGGAGGAGATACTACTGTATCATTGTTTAAGTAATCTTTATTTGTATGAGTGTGTGTGTGTAACGTGTGTATTGTGTGTAACGTGTGTCCAGGTTCATGACTGACGCGGCGCGTCGGGAGCAGGAGACCCTGAAGAAGAGGGCCACACCCAAACTTTCCCTGTCAATCACAGGGGGCGTGTCTCGGAACAGCGTGGCCACGCCTCCACGCCACAGCAACGGCAACCTGACTCCTCCCGTGACTCCACCCATCACACCCTCCTCCTCGTTCCGTAGCAGCACACCCACAGGTAAGAGAAAGTGGACACTTAGGATTAGGGCTGGGACGATACCAGTATCGCGATACTCGTTAGTATCATGGCAAGAAAACATAACAAGAATCTGATTTATGTTGTCATCCAGAGTCACATTTATTTATTTCCCAAGCTATGGCATACAATATTTTACATACAGACAGTTTTTAAAGGACCAAAGAATTTGGTGTGCTTCGGTTTTCATTTTTGGCATGGAAAAAATATTTCGATACTGGTAGCGTCTCGGCCCTGCTGAAGATGTATGGCCCCTTGTGGTCTTGTGTGATGCACTGGGTAAAGCATGGTGATCGCAATGCCAGGATTGTGGGTTTGCTTACCTGGGTTCACCCATAAGGAAATGTATTCACCCACTACTGTAAATCTCTTTGGATAAAAGCGTCTGCTGAATGGATTTGCCTCTAATGTTCTAGACTGAGTGTCAATGGAACACTCCTATTGTGAGTGATCCAGACTACATGCCAGTTCAACACGTGTGTTCAGTAGAGAGAGAGCGTGTTCCTGCAGTGATCCCAGTCAACACTGGTAATTACATGTTTGCATGGGTGTGTGTGTGTGTGTGTGTGTGTGTGTGTGTTTCAGAGCCCAAAAGCAGATGTGCAATTCCTGCCCAAATGTTTTCAATCGCAGCACTAGGTCTGCGCTTACACAACCGCGCACGCACGCACACACACCCTTGTTGAAATCCTTTTAACATGTGCCAGGGTGCCATCCACTTCCTCCTGCTGAGGTGAAGCATTTCCTGTGTAATGGTGGTGGGGGGGTACAGTGTGGGTGTACATTGGGGGATGGGGTTGTGATAGTCAGTGTGTGAGTGGAAAAAGTGTTGCACTTTTTCCAGACAAAACAATGAGGACACCTCCCACTTAATGATCTCTTTCAGGGAGCCAACACCCTCCCCCTGGGTGCCACTGACACACACCAAACCCTCTGTCTGCTCCATGCCCCTCTCCTCAAGACAATAGACAGATGTAACTGTCTGTGTTTCCCCTATAGTAATGTTCTCTCTCTTTTCTCTGTCTGTGTGTGTTTTCCCCCTCCAGGCAGTGAGTATGATGATGAGGAGGTGGACTATGAGGAGTCAGACAGTGATGAGTCCTGGACCACAGAGAGTGCCATCAGCTCAGAGTCTATCCTCAGCTCCATGTGTATGAATGGAGGAGAGGAGAAACCCTTCGCCTGCCCTGTGCCTGGCTGCAAGAAGAGATACAAGGTGCAGTACACACACAGCCCCAGCTCACTTCCATGTATTTGGTCCCTAGCTCTATTCTTCTGCTACACGCTAGTCCTCTATAGATCAGTTCAGTGTAGCCTATGATCTGAGTACTGGAGGTTTTCACTTCAATACAGGATCTGAGGGGAAGTTTCCACTAGCAATGTCAACGTTTTCAATGTTGTTCCTGGATGTTGCTTTTAGGGATCCTCACTAAGATAATGTAAAGGGAAATTATTATTTTGATTCCTTTTGTATTTTTTTTCTTCATTAGATGGGATAGTAAGAAAAAGATGGGAGGAGAGGGTGTGTTAGAATAGCAGTCGGAAGGATTCAAACCCACACTTGCACAGGTACATGTATTCTGGAGGCAGAGGCTTAGACCGCTAGACCACCCCAGGCCAGGGTTCTCCTGCTGTCCTCCTGCTAATGTCTCTCCCCGTCATTCAGAATGTGAACGGTATTAAATACCACGCCAAGAACGGCCACCGGACCCAGATTCGTGTGCGGAAGCCCTTCAAGTGCCGCTGTGGGAAGAGCTACAAGACGTCCCAGGGCCTGAGGCACCACACCATCAACTTCCACCCGCCCGTCTCCGCCGACATCATCCGCAAGATGCAGGGCTAGAGACGATCGTCGTGACAACCCCTGGTCACCCACCCAAACATATCCCTATTCCTCACCAGCAATACCCACCCAACCCAACCACCCCAAACCTTTTCAATCGTCAATATCCACCCCACCTCTCCCAACCACCCAAAACATACCCCTATCCCTTCTGTCCCAACTTTAGGGGTGACAACCCAAAACCCTATTCCTTCCTCCCACACACTAAAGGATCTAGTGCATGCTTTAAGTTGTTTTGTCGTTAGCCTTTTTTATGTCTTGTATAATGTTCTATGGTTTTCACATGCTATCTCTAGTTATTTTTTGAATGATATGTATCTTTATAGGCTTAAGTTTTGTTGTTGTACATTTGCACATTCTTCTGCTATCACAACAATTGTCATTACTCTTTGTATTGACATACGGTGCTAACTGTAAAAAAGAAAAAGAGAAAAGAGGGGGATGAGGCAAGAGGAAGGAGTGGATGGATGTTGAGTTGCGTTAAACAGTCTATATATAGATATATAAACAATAGATATGTGTGTATATACAAATATAAGTATTCATAAGCATATACAAAAGTTACTTTATTTTCAAGCTTTATTTTATACTTTATTTTTCAATATATTTTCCAGATATTTTCTTTGATATTTTATCGATAAGTGTGTTTTTCATTCCTCAACCCCCTGAGACAACCTGTTCTGTGGTGTCATAGTTCAAAGTTGAAACAGCTAGGTGACCTCAGGTCTAGATATTCCCATGAGCAAAATAATAACTGACTATGGCTTGAATCCTAACTTGAGATCTGCGTCCAAAATACATTTTTAAGTTTTTCCTATTGCTATTTAATGCACGATTTGCGCTAAAGTTACACATGCAGATTTCATGTTATCATTCGGCCCATATAGAGAAACAGGTAAAGTATTGAATCCCTTCATTCCCACTGTTCTAGAACAGTTTTAGGACTGATCCCCAATGATTCCGGAATGGATTGTGCATCCTGTATTCTAGAAGGTTATTCCAGACTGTAGTGTGAGCAGACCAGTTGAGGCATCATGCTGTATTCTAGAAGGTTATTCCAGACTGTAGTGTGAGCAGACCAGTTGAGGCATCATGCTGTATTCTAGAAGGTTATTCCAGACTGTAGTGTGAGCAGACCAGTTGAGGCATCATGCTGTATTCTAGAAGGTTATTCCAGACTGTAGTGTGAACAGACCAGTTGAGGCATCATGCTGTATTCTAGAAGGTTATTCCAGACTGTAGTGTGAGCAGACCAGTTGAGGCATCATGCTGTATTCTGTTCCAGTTGCCAAGTGTTGTTACTGGTTTCTTTTCCATGATCATTGCCAACAGCTCTCTACTGCCAAACATTGACCATACTATGTGCCTGAGGGGGGAGAGCGACTGTCATAAGAGGTTTCATCTAAGAGGCGCGCAAAAGTGTCAAGGGAATACTGCCTCATTGCGCCTCAAGTGTGACTGTGTGTGTGATGGTAAGTTTTTGTGCATGCTTTTGTCTAAAAGGGCGTGTGTGTGTGTCGAGAGAGATTACACCTACAACCTTTGATTGCCTTGCGTTGTAGACCACAGCATTCCAGTAGTCAGTGTGAGTTGCTTCTAAGCCGAGTCTTTCTGCAGTATCTGAGCTTTTCAGCTTCTAGTGTTATTATTTTGCTTTCTGTTAGTCCATTATAGTGTTACAATTTATGGCTGAAGCTCAAATGTCATAGAACCATATGTGTTACAGTGCCAGGTCACTGGGTGTGTGTCCCAAATTGCACCCTATTCCCTAAGGGCTCTGGTCAAAAGTAGTGCACTATATAGAGAATAGTGCACCATTTGGGTCGTAGATAGTGTCAAACCAAGGCCTTGCCAATTGCTGCTGTAGAGCAGGAGACTGTCTGGTGTACTCTCATAGTGTAAAGGTGGGCATTTTGTGATCCAGTTGGGATATCATGCCTTCAGAGTACAGCGGAGTGGTGGAATGTCAAAAAGTGGTGCCATTTTGTGAAAGGCCGTAAAACATTTCTAACCTGTCATTCTGTTCTGTGATGGTCCCCCACCACACACATTGACATGGGTGTGGTAAAGTGCCGTTAAGGTCAGGGCTCGTATTCACAAAGCATTTCAGAGTAGGAGTGCTGATCTCGGATCAGATTTTCCTTTAAATCATAATGAGTAGGAGGGGGGACCTGATCCTAGATCAGCACTCCTACTCGGAGACACTGAATACAATACAAAGAAAATGGCAGTGAAAGAGGAAGGTAGCATTGTTGGGGTAGTGTTTGTGTGTGCCGTACACAACTTGTTCCGTACTCTGTGCCGGGTTTTCCGTACTTGGAAGCCTTGGCTCTGTAGCGTTCTGGCAAGGGATCAGAGACTGTTAGATGGAGATGCAGGTCGCCATGGTTACAGTTTAAATACACTGTTTAACAGAGCGGGGATGGGAGGAGTACATTAGTCGTGTGTGTGTGTGTGAGGGGGACTATTTCTATTTCGATATACTGTGTACAGTGAATGTATTGTAATGTGCTTTTAAATTATATTTTCATATGTTTCCTATTTGTACGGAGGCAGAGTTTGAGTAGGGAGACCTGTGTACTACGTTAAACTGTCTTTATATACAAGAAGCTGCTTCAAATGTAAACGCGATTACATAAAAATAATTAAAAAGAGCTCTGGAGCCCAGAACTGTCTGTGTGGTTGATTGGTGTGTGTTGTGACCCAAAAGATGGAAAGACAAAATGACAATTGTATCCATTTGACAGTCGTACTTTATTCATAAAGATATTTTTAATGCACACATACAAACCTACACACTCACTCTCATAAAGGTGCAACTTTGAAGCCAAAAGTACAGCACTGTGGTCACATTGAAAGAACAGTAAAATCTCACAGACAGATGACAAGAATTAAAGGACACTCAATGTGGAGACGCACGCACAGCCAAGAGAAACTGACTTGGACCCCAACAAAGGAGGAAAAGATAAGTGAAAGAGTCCATAGCCATATTTCCAGTTACCTTCCCTCCAATCAACTGAAGCGGAATGTCTAGGAGAATGTTACCCTATCCAGTGAACAGAGACCAGGAATTGCACACCAGGAAGTAAAACATCATTGGTCCATCATCATTCTGTCATTACTAAAACATGAGTGAATACATTGAGGTCACGAGCAAGTCAGCCACATTTCTCCATAATAGTTCTACTTCTCATTTATACAGTATACATTCAGAATAATAAAGCCTTTAGTGCAGTCAAATTCAAACAATAGTGCTATTTCATGTTATTTTTTAAAACGTCCGTCTTTTGCTGACAAGAGTCCAACTGTCATACTATTAATTAGTTTCCCCTAACCACAGATCTAGGATCAGATTACCCAACACCAATCTCAACCTTAACCATTAGGAGGTAAAACCCAAAACTGACCTTAGATCAATGTTTAGAGGCAACATCATCCTACTCCCCCTCCAATCCCTGGATGTCACCTGTTTCTACGTGTGGCTACAGTGACTGGGAACAGGAACAGAAAGCGAAGTCTGGCTGATTAGCGCGGATGAATCCTACGGATACTAAACACATGCAGTGATGATGACGCTACAACCTCGAAGCAGAAAGATGACATCAACATGGGACAAAACCAAAGTGCTCCAACTGTAGAATCTAAGGCTCCGACCTTCTCACGCCAAGTATTTATGTTGTTATTTCCCTAAACCGCAAATGACAAACTCCCCCTTACACAATCATACACACTCCTTGATGTTTTTGAAAGGTAGCATGTGAGGCCAGGATTGGAGTTAATTCCATTTAAATTCAGATCCTTAAAAGAGCAATTTTCCCAATGATTTTTCAATTGTTGATGTGGATGACTTGTAATCTCCCCTCCTAGTCAGAGTTAAATTGAAATGAAATCATCGCCAACCCCGATTTGAGCACACGTTCCTAGAATTTTTATAATTTTTTACATCCCTTAATCCAATCCAACCTTCCCTTTTACACACACACACACACACACACCCCCCCAACCTCCCCGCTACTCCATGTTGTCGAAGTTCAGCACATGGCCGTCAAAGTGTGTGAGCACGTGCTTCTCGAAGAGCTGCTGATGGCAGTCGAGGGGGAACTGCTCAGAGCACACGGGACACACCTTCCAGTGGCTCTCCACATGCTGCTCAAAGCTACGCTGCTCAAAATGGGGCGGGAAGATCACCTCGCACAACGGACAGCGCTTGTGGACCTCACTACTGAGGGGGAGTCAGATGTGGAGGAGAGAGTGGGACAGAAAGGGAGAGAGAGGGAGCAGAGAGAGGGGGAGCAAAGAGAGAAGGGGAGCAGAGAGAGAAGGGGAGCAGAGGGAGAGCGAGAGAGGAGGAGCAGAGAGGGGGAGCGAGAGAGTAGGGTTAGGTTTTGTGTGTGTTGGTAAAGCTGGGATAGCATTTTCTGTATTGTCTGTGTGGAGTGTGTGTTACCTGGGGTCGAAACAGAAGCTGCCCCTGTTGTCGTTGCGTCTGCTGCTGGCCTGATGATTGCAGGCAGGCTGCTCCCCATCACCGACCTATAATATACACACACCATTACTGCATGCAACACACACACACACTCTCTCTAGTAGAAACCATGGCTGTCTGAACACTGATGGCTCTCTCCAAAGGTTAATAGTGTGTTAATAGAGCTAGAGAGGAGAGGGTCATGATACCAGTGTATCAGTGAAGAGCAGTGTGTGAGTCTGCGATGCCCTCCCAATACACCCTTGAAGTTGCCTATAGTAACTGATCTAAGGTCAATTTTGCATTTCCCTCCCTAATGCTTGAGGTCTGGATTTGGGGAGGATAAACTGATCCTAGATCTGCGCCCAAGGGCAACTTCTACCAATTAGCCTCATCCAGCCCCCGCGGTCATCAGTCTAACACTAACGAGCTCAGAGTGGGAGACGTTAATTTGACTTTTATTTAAATTAACTCTCCTCTACCATCTCTCTGGTCACCCTGGGGTCCTCCTGTTTAATACCCTTTACAGTATGTTGCCAGTAAAATAAAATAAAATAAAATATCTGGCAATTTTTTAGAACCCAATTCGTACAGTCCCATTTATACCACATTCTTGCCCGGACAAGCCTTTTATATCTCCTGTGCACATGCCAGCAAGTTTAGGAGTGGGAGTAGATGTGGGACTCCTACTTTAATAAATCCATTGAATATTCACCATCACAAAGAAATCATTAATTAGTTTTAGGCAGGTCCTAAGAAACATTATAAAACTAATAACATTTATTTTTCAAAAGAATAGAATGGCATATTTTGAGTTTAATTATGTTACTGGTCTGCGCAGCCTATAGTTATTTTGTTCATTAAACAGACAAGACACACTTAGGCTACCCTGATCACAGTCAACACACATTTTATAGTAGGCTAAGAATAAATGAAATAACAGAATAAAATACAAATAATATTTTTGTGTCACAGCAACGTGTGGAACCACTGTCATATTTCATTGCTTTCCTACCCTTACTCCACTTTGTTTGGGAGCAGGCTTAGGGTCTTACATTGAGAGAGTATCTTCATCATAATAATATGCCATTTAGCAGACGCTTTTATCCAAAGCGACTTACAGTCATGTGTGCATACATTTTTACGTATGGGTGGTCCCGGGGATCGAACCCACTACCCTGGCGTTACAAGCGCCATGCTCTACCAATTGAGCTACAGAGGATACCAATAGAAAATAATAGCAATCTATAACATTTCAAAAGCATGCGAGTCTCGTGTTCATATTTCACAATCTCCAGGCAGGGGGGGTCCCCCCAGATCATATTTATGTATAATGAACCAAAATATAAATGCAACATGCAACAATTTCAAAGATTTTACAGAGTTACAGTTCATATGAGAAAATCAGTCAATTGAAATAAATAAATTAGGCCCTAATCTATGGATTTCACATGACTGGGAATACAGAGATGCATCTGTTGGTCACAGATCCCTTAAAAAAAAAAAGGGCCTCACAATGGGCCTCAGGATCTCGTCACTGTATTTCTGTGCATTCAAATTGCCTGATAAAATAAAATTGGGTTCGTTGCCCGTAGCTTATGCCTGCCCATACCATAACCCCAGCGCCACCATGGGGTACTCTGTTCACAACATTGACATCAGCAAACCGCTCGCCCACACAATGCCATGTTCTGTCAAATTCTCTAAAACGACGATGGAGGCGGCTTATGGTAGAGAAATGAAAATTCAATTCTCTGGCAACAGCTCTGGTGGACATTCCTGCAGTCAGTATGCCAATTGCACGCTCCCTCAAAACGTTATTATTATTAATTATTTTAACATATTGGACCATGCATATAGCCTATGGATGGTCCATATTATCAGGTATGCTATTAGCAATAAGCATTATCACCTGTAGCCCATCTGATGCAGCATAGTCGCAATAAATACATAGGATGAAGCATGGGGTTGCCTATCTGCATTTACCCTATTGGGCTAACCATTAGCTAGATCCCAAGTGTAACCTTTTAACTAGTTAGCATCCTATTGAGGAATTTTATGTCCCTAAAACTTGCATAAGTGAATATAAGTTAGGGCTCCCTGTTAGGGTAACGTGGGGTAAAACGCCATCTGTGGGTAACGCGCCTGTACTTCTCTCAGAAACCACTTAATGTCACCATTTCACCATTGGAGTCCACCTGTGGTAAATTCAATTCATTGGACATGATTTGGAAAGGCACACACCTATCTACACTGCTCAAAAAAATTAAGGGAACACTTAAACAACACAATGTAACTCCAAGTCAATCACACTTCTGTGAAATCAAACTGTCCACTTAGGAAGCAACACTGATTGACAATACATTTCACATGCTGTTGTGCAAATGGAATAGACAACAGGTGGAAATTATAGGCAATTAGCAAGACACCCCCAATAAAGGACTGGTTTTGCAGGTGGTGACCACAGACCACTTCTCAGTTCCTATGCTTCCTGGCTGATATTTTGGTCACTTTTGAATGCTGGCGGTGCTTTCACTCTAGTGGTAGCATGAGACGGAGTCTACAACCCACACAAGTGGCTCAGGTAGTGCAGCTCATCCAGGATGGCACATCAATGCGAGCTGTGGCAAGAAGGTTTGCTGTGTCTGTCAGCGTAGTGTCCAGAGCATGGAGGCGCTACCAGGAGACAGGCCAATACATCAGGAGACGTGGAGGAGGCCGTAGGAGGGCAACAACCCAGCAGCAGAACTGCTACCTCCGCCTTTGTGCAAGGAGGAGCAGGAGGAGCACTGCCAGAGCCCTGCAAAATGACCTCCAGCAGGCCACAAATGTGCATGTGTCTTCTCAAACGGTCAGAAACAGACTCCATGAGGGTGGTATGAGGGCCCGACGTCCACAGGTGGGGGTTGTGCTTACAGCCCAACACCGTGCAGGACGTTTGGCATTTGCCAGAGAACACCAAGATTGGCAAATTCGCCACTGGCGCCCTGTGCTCTTCACAGATGAAAGCAGGTTCACACTGAGCACGTGACAGAGTCTGGAGACGCCGTGGAGAACGTTCTGCTGCCTGCAACATCCTCCAGCATGACCGGTTTGGCGGTGGGTCAGTCATGGTGTGGGGTGGCATTTCTTTGGGGGGCCGCACAGCACTCCATGTGCTCGCCAGAGGTAGCCTGACTGCCATTAGGTACCGAGATGAGATCCTCAGACCCCTTGTGAGACCATATGCTGGTGCGGTTGGCCCTGGGTTCCTCCTAATGCAAGACAATGCTAGACCTCATGTGGCTGGAGTGTGTCAGCAGTTCCTGCAAGAGGAAGGCATTGAGGCTATGGACCGCCCGTTCCCCAGACCTGAATCCAATTGAGCACATCTGGGACATCCTGTCTCGCTCCATCCACCAACGCCACGTTGCACCACAGACTGTCCAGGAGTTGGCGGATGCTTTAGTCCAGGTCTGGGAGGAGATCCCTCAGGAGACCATCCGCCACCTCATCAGGAGCATGCCCAGGCGTTGGAGGGAGGTCATACAGGCACATGGAGGCCACACACACTACTGAGCCTAATTTTGACTTGTTTTAAGGACATTACATCAAAGTTGGATCAGCCTGTAGTGTGGTTTTCCACTTAAATTTTGAGGGTGACTCCAAATCCAGACCTCCATGGGTTGATAAATTTGATTTCCATTGATAATTTTTGTGTGATTTTGTTGTCAGCACATTCAACTATGTAAAGAAAAAAGTATTTAATAAGATTATTTCATTCATTCAGATCTAGGATGTGTTATTTTAGTGTTCCCTTAATTTTTTTGAGCAGTGTATATAAGGTCCCACAGTTGACAGTGCATGTCAGAGCCAAGCCAAGCCATGAGGTCGAAAGAATTGTCTGTAGAGCTCCGAGACAGGATTGTCGAGGCACAGATCTGGGGAAGTGTACCAAAATATTTCTGCAGTATTGAAGGTCCCCAAGAACAGTGGCCTCCATCATTCTTAAATAATTCGCACTCATGGCAAATTGCGTAGCGGTAACAAGCTCAACCATGACGCTGTTAAAAACTCTGGGTTTAAAAGGGTACAGTTTGAACATACAGTATTTAGGAGTTGAGAAATAAAGTAGGAATGGAAAGCTGGGATCGCCCTCTTTTTAACAAATGCCATTTCTTGCATGATTGCAAGAATTGTTGTGCATTGACTGCTTGTCAGAATACAAGTTTCCCTCCCTATGGCACTCGTAACTTGAATGCGTCTCGAGAGGAAAATGTATCACGCATAGAACACACAACAAGCCAACTAGGTAAATAGATAAACTATTCTACTATGGGGTTGTCAGATTTTTCTATTCATTACTTATTTGTTTGCAGAGGAAAAGTTAATATGGACTGTTCTAGCATCTTCAAAGTACGCCTTGACAAATATTTGTTCATGTTTCATATTCTTTGGTGTGGTGGCAATGATTTTACCGTGGCGCAGCGCCACAGTTAAATGACTGTAGCGGAAACACTACTATACGCGATTGAGCAAAATAATAGGCCTACACTCGATTTAGGCTACATTATTGCATGCTAAATGTTTCTGATCAGTGATAGATGAGCAAACATATAGATGAGCTATACCACCTCCACTTATTTGCCCAGCCAGAAACCAATTAAAGGGGAAGTTCACCCATTTTTACATGTGGCCTTATTGTCACTCTTTCTGTGCTTGTAGTTGATCACCCAAACTGTTTTTTAAATATTTTGTTTCGTTAGAGAGTCATCACTTGCCATTGACTACAATGCATTATGAAAATGTGTCTAAGCATGTTATAAAATGCTCCAAAACACTCCAAACCAACTCATATTACATCAGAATCTCATTCTGGATAAATCCCTGCACTCCATTTTTCATATTTCCATAAATCCATATTTGCATCTTTTTGTTATAAACAGCATTATTCAAACATGGAGTGAAGAATAAATAAATAATTTTGTGCAGAATGAGATTCTGATGTAATATGAGTGTTTGGAGCGTTTCATAACATGCTTTAGACACATTTTCATAATGCATTGTAGTCAATGGCAAGTGAGGTCTCAGAAAAATGTGACAAACAATTTTCTCTATAACAAAATAAAATAAACAGTTTGAGGGATCAACTACAAGCACATAAAGTGTGAAAATAAGGCCACATGTAAAAATTGGTGAACTTCACCTTCAACGAAATAGTTCCCGAGTTGAAATGCCTTGTTGGATGACCGTTCAAAATTATTTTTCCCCAGTCGGAGCTCGTTTTTTTTTTCCCCCAGAGTTCCCGGTTGTTTTGAACGCACTGAAGTCCGAGATTTCCGAGTTCCAAGTTCCCAGGTGTTTTGAACGCAGCATAAGCGACTGCGAGTGAATAGCAAAATAATCCACTTGTTAAACTACATAACATGCTGGCAAAATGTTCTGATCAGTGCTAATAAATGAGCCAAGATGATCATGAGCAGCACTCACCTCAACTCAGCTAATATTACCACAGCATAATTGTAGCCTAACCAATATCCAAACTGAGAGTCAGTGAAAAATAAAGAAAAAAATGTTGTGGTTAAGACCGCGTTTCCCAAACTCGGTCCTGGGGACCCCAGGGGGTGCACGTTTTGTTTTTTGACCTAGCACTACACAGCTGATTTAAATAATCATCAAGCTTTGATTATTTGAATCAGATGTGTAGTGCTAGGGCAAAAAACAAAAACGTGCACCCTTTGGGGTCCCCAGGACAGAGTTAGGGAAACGCTGGGTTAAGAAAACAGTACATGTGCTGGGCTATGCGAAGAGATGGGTGAAGTGACATGCAAGTTTACAACTGACAGGAGGATAGTAGTAATGGGCACTGCCTAGCAACCATCAATAACTTAACAGCGCAGTGCGTGCCAATGCCGTCTCAGCATTACAGAACTTTACCCCAATCATGACTAGGTTGGTTCGCTGAAATTAAAGTTTAGGCTTTGA
This sequence comes from Coregonus clupeaformis, assembly GCF_020615455.1. Taxonomy (NCBI): domain Eukaryota; kingdom Metazoa; phylum Chordata; class Actinopteri; order Salmoniformes; family Salmonidae; genus Coregonus; species Coregonus clupeaformis. The sequence continues at coordinate 49,877,415 of NC_059208.1, read as the reverse complement.
TACTGGCAACACTTTTCAGATATAAAGAAAAGGCGGAAAAAAGTTGGCGGAATGCTAAAGTTGGCAAAAGAACGTATTGATTTGAAAGGTGTATATAGGGGAACGAAACAGAAGGGAGAGAGGGAGGAAGAGATGGAGGGTGTAAGAGAGAGAGAGAGAGATAAGAGGAAGATAAAGAACATAAATGGTTAGAGGGTAAAAACAGGGGATATGGAAAGGAAAGAAACATGGTAAAGACGGGACAGAGGAGAGGGATACAGTGGGGAAAAAAGTATTTAGTCAGCCACCAATTGTGCAAGTTCTCCCACTTAAAAATATGATTTTCATCATAGGTACACGTCAACTATGACAGACAAAATGAGAAAAAAAAATCCAGAAAATCACATTGTAGGATTTTTAATGAATTTATTTGAAAATTATGGTGGAAAATAAGTATTTGGTCAATAACAAAAGTTTCTCAATACTTTGTTATATACCCTTTGTTGGCAATGACACAGGTCAAACGTTTTCTGTAAGTCTTCACATGGTTTTCACACACTGTTGCTGGTATTTTGGCCCATTCCTCCATGCAGATCTCCTCTAGAGCAGTGATGTTTTGGGGCTGTCGCTGGGCAACACGGACTTTCAACTCCCCTCCAAAGATGTTCTATGGGGTTGAGATCTGGAGACTGGCTAGGCCACTCCAGGACCTTGAAATGCTTCTTACGAAGCCACTCCTTCGTTGCCCGGGCGGTGTGTTTGGGATCATTGTCATGCTGAAAGACCCAGCCACGTTTCATCTTCAATGCCCTTGCTGATGGAAGGAGGTTTTCACTCAAAATCTCACGATACATGGCCCCATTCATTCTTTCCTTTACACGGATCAGTCGTCCTGGTCCCTTTGCAGAAAAACAGCCCCAAAGCATGATGTTTCCACCCCCATGCTTCACAGTAGGTATGGTGTTCTTTGGATGCAACTCAGCATTCTTTGTCCTCCAAACACGACGAGTTGAGTTTTTACCAAAAAGTTCTATTTTGGTTTCATCTGACCATATGACATTCTCCCAATCCTCTTCTGGATCATCCAAATGCACTCTAGCAAACTTCAGATGGGCCTGGACATGTACTGGCTTAAGCAGGGGGACACGTCTGGCACTGCAGGATTTGAGTCCCTGGTGGCATAGTGTGTTACTGATGGTAGGCTTTGTTACTTTGGTCCCAGCTCTCTGCAGGTCATTCACTAGGTCCCCCCGTGTGGTTCTGGGATTTTTGCTCACCGTTCTTGTGATCATTTTGACCCCACGGGGTGAGATCTTGCGTGGAGCCCCAGATCGAGGGAGATTATCAGTGGTCTTGTATGTCTTCCATTTCCTAATAATTGCTCCCACAGTTGATTTCTTCAAACCAAGCTGCTTACCTATTGCAGATTCAGTCTTCCCAGCCTGGTGCAGGTCTACAATTTTGTTTCTGGTGTCCTTTGACAGCTCTTTGGTCTTGGCCATAGTGGAGTTTGGAGTGTGACTGTTTGAGGTTGTGGACAGGTGTCTTTTATACTGATAACAAGTTCAAACAGGTGCCATTAATACAGGTAACGAGTGGAGGACAGAGGAGCCTCTTAAAGAAGAAGTTACAGGTCTGTGAGAGCCAGAAATCTTGCTTGTTTGTAGGTGACCAAATACTTATTTTCCCACCATAATTTGCAAATAAATTCATTAAAAATCCTACAATGTGATTTTCTGGATATTTTTTTCTCATTTTGTCTGTCATAGTTGACGTGTACCTATGATGAAAATTACAGGCCTCTCTCATCTTTTTAAGTGGGAGAACTTGCAAAATTGGTGGCTTACTAAATACTTTTTTTCCCCACTGTAGAGACAAGAGGTAGAAATAGAAAGTGGTATGCAAGAGAACAAGCTGAAGTAAATGCACTGAGTATACAAAACATTAAGAACACCTGCTCTTTCCATGACATAGACTGACCAGGTGAATCCAGGTGAAAGCTATGATCACTTATTGATGTCAGTTGTTAAATCCACTTCAAATCAGTGTAGATGAAGGGGAGGAGACAGGTTAAAGAAGGATTTTTAAGCCTTGAGACAATTGAGACATGGATTGTGTATGTGTGCCATTCAGAGGGTGAATGGGCAAGACAAAAAAATCGAAGTGCCTTTGAACGGGGTATGGTAGTCGAAAGGACAACTTGACAACTGTGGGAAGCATTGGAGTCAACATGGGCCAGCATCCCTGTTGAACGCTTTCGACACCTTGTAGAGTCCATGCCCTGATGAATTGAGGCTGTTCTGAGGGCAAAGGTGGGTGCAACTCAATATTAGGAAGGTGTTCCTAATGTTTGGTATATTCAGTGTAAGTGGAAAAAGGATTGGCGGTGGAGGACAGAAATGGGCATACACAAACAGCAATAAAAGATGACTAGGTCGCAGAACTTAGCAGAGTGTCTGCTCAGTGTGTGTGTGAACTCACGTTGCGTGGCTCCTCGGGGGGGTGCTCCAGTCCGTCAGGGGGGCTCATGCTTCGTGAGGAGGAGGGCTGGATGCAGACCACCTCTCTCTCCCAGCCTGCACCTGCACCAGGGGATGGGGGGGTGGCCGGAGGGGCGCACGGAGGGGCGAATGCACCAGGGGCCTCGGGAGGGGGGCGGGGCATCTGCTCAGGGGACAGGGCACCGTCTGCCCCATCTGGAGAAAACACAACAATCACACAGGAAACAGGAAGTGTCACCACTCAAAACGAGCAGGATCGGTGTCTCTTTAGGTGGGAGAGAGGGAGATGTGGCTGTGGTTCAACAGACCGATGTGAGGGAGAGAATGTAAGGGGTTGACAGAGAGGGAAGCTACAGCGAGAAGAGAGGGGGAGATCGAGAGAGACAGTTGAGATAGACTGGTAGAGTAAGATAAAATTTAGGGAAGAAAAATGGAGAAAGCACATAGACACACAAGGGGGATACCTAGTCAGTTGTACAACTGAATGCATTCAACTGAAATGTTTCTTCCGCATTTAACCCAACCCCTCTGAATCAGAGTGGTGCGGAGGGCTGCCTTAATCGATACCCACGTCTTCGGCGCCCGGGCAACAGTGGGTTAACTGCTTTGCTCTGGGGCAGAACGACAGATTTTTACCTTGTCAGCTCGGGGATTCGATCCAGCAACCTTTCGGCAACCAACGCTCCTACCCGCCAGGCTACCTGCCGCCCCTGTAGATACTGTAGATATCTAGAGTGATGTAGAGATGCCTGTCGAGATGACAGTCAAAGAGACAGACAGATAGATAGATGGGTGCCGAGGGTTTCACCTCGTGTGTTGTTGGTGGAGTAGGGGTTCCCATACTGCAGCTCTGCAGGTCTCTGGGGTACCAGGGGGGGTGGGGAGGGGTCCTGGGGGTAGGGCAGGGGGTAGCGCAACAACACGGGCTGTTTGACCTCTGACCCCTGACCATCAGCCTCCTGCTCCCTCTGTCGGTCCTGACACTGCTGCAGCTCCTGGTATGGGGACAAGGAGATGACCACTGAGAACAACTTACATGATATGAAAAAAATATTAGCACCGAATAAAACCAGGAAATCAGACAGTGCTGATATTTTCCATTCATATAGCTGGATATACAAAACCAATGCCATGGGGCGTGGTTTCATCTTGACATTACTCTACTTGTAAAGTCTGAAAACATTTGACAAACTTACATTTATGAGTGAAATGTCCTTTCAGGCTGGGCCACAATCTTAGATATACAGAAAATGCATGACTGTATGTGTAACTATAGCTATGTATTTAAGTGATAATGCCAGAGAAGCCGTGGTTTGGAGGATATATTGGCATGGGTGTTGTCTCGGGCCAGCAAACTGTTCCAATATTTCCTCCAAACCAAGGCTTTGAGGGCATTATCACTTTTATACAATGGTTACCAACATATTCAAATAATGATTGACATATTTTCATTAAAAACTTTATTTCTATGAATTTATTCATACCATTTCATCCTTCCATGAGGATATAGTCCCGAGGTTGCTATCCAAGCCATCTGGTAGTTGGTTCGATTGGCATCGTTGCCATGCCAAACAAAAATGGTTGCTATGCAGGCTTTTCCTCCTTGCTAGATAGCCAACTACACAGCTAACACAATCACTTCAAACTGAAGCTGGAAAGACAGCAAACGAGCTGCATTTCATTTCGTTTTTACCTGTTCTTCTATTAATATTTCTTTGCATTTATCCATAAAATGTTGCGAATTCATGATTTCGACTGGCTGAGGAAAGCCGTCTGTCTCGTCCCGACACGTTCATTCTCTATGGGACAGTGGAGATCAGGTTTACGAATTGCCTGGCTGGGCTGAGACCGAAGCGCAGGGACTTTTCAGATGGAACAGTAAATAGGCATTTAGCCACCATAGCTGGTGGTAGTCTGTGAAATACACAATGGCTGGAACACGGTTTTAACCAATCAGCATCCAGGATTAGACCCACCCATTGTATAAATATCCATGGCCATGGACTAGGTACCACTGAAGCAGGATGTCATATCTATGCCCAGTCTGAAATACCTTATCCTAGACACCTCTCCTAGATCTGAAATGATCCATTGGAGCTTTGTAAGATTATAAGATTAGGAGCAACTTCAGGGTTTTCTATCGTTGAACTCCAAGCAGTTCTATCTGAAGTCAACTGCTATAATAATCTAGTCTTACAGTACGAGGTGTCAAACTCCAGCCCACATAGCTCTCGCATGCTAAAGGTGCTCGCCCACTTCCCCCCTCTTTCCTTTCTTTCTCCTTCCCACCTTTTTCTTCCTCCCACTCTTGATGACTTCATTAGTGCAGGGCTATCCGGTATAACATTTTAAAAAGAGTGACCGCGGGGGTGAAACAGACACGGAGGATGGCATTTGCACCATTTAATGGTTAGTGTATTACGGCAGTACAGTACAGGGATGGGTGTATCATTAGTTGGAATCTAGAAATTGGGGCAGAGGGAGGAAGCTATGTTGGGGTATCCAGTGCTTTTGGTAGGCTTATAACAGCTAAACCCTTGCAGGCTTCAGCAGTAGCTCTATGAAAGCACTTTATAACATCTCAAACATATGACAGCTCATGGGTCCAGTGTCCTGATGTTTTAACAGTTGTGTAAACTGTGTATTTCCTGAGGTCTTATGCTATGACAGCTGTATGAATGTTCATAGTACCTCCTTGAGTTGGTCCTTCTCTCTGAGGGCCTGAGCCAGACTCTCCTTCAGCTCTGTCACCTCCATGGCCCTCTCTGCCATCTGGATCTACACAGAGGAAACGTTGGAAAAACATCAGACCATCAGACAAACATTAGAAATACATTGTACCCATTGGCCACAAGGGACAGAGAACTTACAGATTTAGCCTTTAAGGAACCATTGTAAGTCATCATGTATACACCATCCCAGACATAACCTAGTCTAGTGCACTGGGGGTGAATATAAATCAAGCACTTGTACAAAGCTTTGACCCTGTGGGATAGTTTACATGACTGTGTGTGTCTGGGCTCTTCTCAAACAACTACAAAAGGCAGGCAGGCTGTCTCTCTCTCTCTCTCACCTCGTTTTTCCCTCTCCTCCTCGTGTCTCATCTCCTCCTCGTATATCCTCCCCAGTGTGTGTGATGTAAACAGCTATAAAGCATGTGTATCTGTGTCTGTCTCAGGAGCATTAGGGCTGGGGTTACTAACTGTGTGTATTTATCTCTATCTGGAGACACTATCGAAGGAGAGAGCCTACTATTTACTGCACAGATAAACATACACTCACTCCCAGAGATCAAGCACACGCTCACTCCCAGAGATCAAGCATACGCTCACTCCCAGAGATCAAGCACACGCTCACTCCCAGAGATCAAGCACACGCTCACTCCCAGAGATCAAGCACACGCTCCCTCCCAGAGGTCAAACACACACACACTCCCTCCCAGAGGTCAAACACACACACACTCCCTCCCAGAGGTCAAACACACACACACTCCCTCCCAGAGGTCAAACACACACACACTCCCTCCCAGAGGTCAAACACACACACACACACACACACACACTCACTCCCAGAGGACAAACACACCCACACTCACTCCCAGAGGTCAAACACACCCACTCCCAGAGGTCAAACACACCCACACTCACTCCCAGAGGTCAAACACACACACAGAGCTAGAAAGGAAGGCATTTCACTGTACTTGTGCATGTGACATTGTAACTGAAACACACACACACACAAACACCCTCACTGTGAGAGAAGTACACACTTAATTGTGAGAAACATACACACTCAGTGTAGAGGACCTTGGTGATGAACGGTTGAAGAGTAACAACCAAGCTAACCTCACAGGGCTGACCTAGACACAACCTTATCACCCTGGCAGAGAGACTGGGTGTGTTTGTGTGCCCGAATGTGTGCGTCCGTGTGTGTGTGTGTGTGTGTGTACAAATGTTGTTAAATGTGAGCATGATCGTGTGTGTGAGTGTGTGGATGACTCACCCTGAATCGCTCCTCCTCATTGGCCAGTCTCTGTTTAAGCGTCTCGTTGATAGCACACTGCTCCGCCCACTTCTCCTCCATCCTCGCCAGCTCCTCCTCCACCGAACGAGTCTGGTCTTTCTCTACCTCCTCCGCACTCCTCCCCTCATCCCCCTCTACCTCCTCCGCACTCCTCCCCTCATCCCCCTCTACCTCCTCCGCACTCCTCCCCTCATCCCCCTCTACCTCCTCCGCACTCCTCCTCTCATCCCCCTCTACCTCCTCCGCACTCCTCCCCTCATCCCCCTCTTCAGCACTCCTCCCCTCATCCCCCTCTTCAGCACTCCTCCTCTCATTCTCCACCTCCACCCAACTCTCCATCTTCACGCTCATGAACTCCCCTCCTACACTCCTGTCCTCCTTCCTCCCCTCTTCTTTCCATTCCTCTCCTCCACTCACTTCCCTATTTATCCCCTTCCAGTCTTTCTCCCCTACTCTCATGGTTTCCATGCCTGAGAATGTATTGGTGTGTGTGTGTTCCCTGCGTTTAGGGACTGCAGGCCTCTCAGTGTCTCCTCTCAGCACAGCTGCAGCCAGATTGCCTGCAAACACACACAAGTTAGAGGATTTAGTATTAAAGAGAAAAGAGTGTGTGTGTATGTATGTGTCAGTACCTGCGGTAGGTGACTCTGGACTGGGTGTCAGTGGCTCCTGTGTCGTCTCAGTAGCAGCGTTTCTCTTTGACTCCTACAGACATAAGGGGGAAATAAGTTGAGGAAGCCACTTCTGACTATTGAGATGCACCTCAATGATATAATCTCATGCATTGACAAGTTGAGGAAGCCACTTCAGACCATTGAGATGTACCCCAATGACAAAATCCCAGTCATTTGGTAGAATGTTTCTGTTGCTGAATCAGGCTGTGGACATAAGAGACAGCTTGGCTGCGCATGAAATGGCACCCTATTCCCTAAATGGCACCATATAAGGAAGAGGGTGCCATTTCACACACAACCCATCAGTGGCCTTGGGTGTGTACCACTAGATGCCGCTGTGACGATGTGGTGTGGTGTAGTACAGTTCTGCAGACAGACAGACAGACAGACAGACTCACCCCCTGGGCCTCGCTGAGCTTGGCCACCTGCCTGCGGAGCCGCTGACACTCCCTGTACTTCTCCTTGTAGTGCTCAGCGGCCATGTGGAGACGCAGCTTCAGCTCCTCCACCTCTCTCTGTAGCTCAGCCTCCGCCTCAGATACCACACACACCCCCTCACTGGTGGTCCCCACACCCTAAGAAAGAGGGAGGGGGAGATAGAGGGGGTCAGGGGATGGGGGAGTAGTTCAGCACAAATAAAATAATTCAGTACTGGAATTCTGTTACTAAACCTGTCTACAGCACATAGCAGTTGTAAATTCATCTTCTATTTCTATCCTTAAAAACTAAGAAAGATAAATCCTTGAAAGTTCAAGCCTGAAGCTACTTCCTGGTCCAACCGTAAGACTCTGTTAATCTATATATGTTCCCCTTACCACTTCCTGTTGGGAGGTGGTCCTCATGCGGTCCAGCTGCGTCTCCATTCGCCGGCACTCGGCCTGGGCATCGGCCAGACTGGCGCGGAGGGAGTCGGCCTCCAGGCGGGCGCGGTACAGCTCGGTCATGGTGCGGTCGCGGGCACTCGCTGAGTCACGGAGCTCCGACGCCAACATGGCGGCCTGCTGGCGAGACGCCTGGAGCTGCTCCTCGGCCTGGCGAAGCTTCTCCCTCAGACGACCCATCTCAGCCTGTAGAGAGGGAGGGGCAGACAGGCTAATACACTTTTACACAGGTAAACGCACAAACATTTTTACACACACATTCACACACAGGTGCTGCGAGGCCTGACATACAGTAACTGCTACCTCAGAAGGGCTATCTTAGCCTACAGTCTTTCTATAAATAAAGAGGCCAATATGTGACATCAGGGTAAACATTTCTAAATAATTTGATACACATTTAAATATGATTTTCTTGCGGCTTCACATGTGTAGTTACAGGAATAAGAGTCTAGGTATGCACGACAAGACCATAACTCCACCTAGCAACAACAAAACATCTACATGTCATTCAAAATGCACTGCATGTCTGTTTGTGCTTTAGTCAACTTCTCTATCATGTATAGCCATGCTAAACAGCAAAAGATAAACAGCATTTCTATATTTTGTAATAGTTTACATGATCATATAATACAATAATATAATACAATGGGTTGTCAACAAAATCATTGACAATAATAATAACAACCACTAATGAAATGATTATAATCAGTAAAGTTTCCACAGTGTGTGTGTGGGTGAAAACTAGACATCACATTCTTGCTTCCGCTGTCCTTTCTTCCTCCACTCCTTGCCTCTCCTTGAAAGTGCATTGGAGCCTGAGGGGAGGAACCTTCCCTCCACTCCCACAATGGGCTTTGAGAGGAAGGTAAGGAATGGAGGAAACAAGGGGAGAATCTCAATTGCATTTCCTTAATTCCTCACGTCCTCGTCTCCTTCTCAAAAACCCATTGATAAGAAGGTGAGAGGGGAGGGACCTCTGACCTTCTCATCCAATGGGTTTTAAGAAGGAGACGAGGAGAGAGGACGCAAAGAATCAACAAAATGCAATTGAGATTCTCCCAAGGCCAGAGGAAGCAAGTATTTGACAGCTATTAACATTTTTCTGACAGTGCCAGACTGACTGACTGCACTACCATAATACCCAGGGCCTGTCCAGAAACCACCCCTAGCCCCTACTGCCCAGTCTAGACACTTGTGGAGATCTGAGGGGGATTGATGGGTGGTGACATGGTGAGAGCAAGAGTGTGCAAAGCTGTCATCAAGGCAAAGGGTGGCTATTTGAAGAATCTCAAATATAAAATATATTTTGATTTGTTTAACACGTTTTTGGTTACTACATGATTCCATATGTGTTATTTCATAGTTTTGATGTCTTCACTATTACTCTACAATGTAGAAAATAGTACAAATAAAGAAAAACCCTGGGATGAGTAGGTGTCCAAACTTTTCAATGGTACTGTATGTTCCCCCTTTATATCTTAATGTATTAACATGAAGAAAAAAATAGTATTATTGACATTGTAACAGCTCCAAACAGCTGTCCACTACAACAAATGCTCACTGGTACCCTAATTTAGAGAAAGACCCACATGCACACACACACTCCCCCCTCCCTCCCTCCTCACCTTGTCGACAGCGTGTGTGTGCAGGTCTTTCTCCAGGCGATCTTTCTGAGTGACACAGGCTCGGAGCCTGTCCAGTTCTTCCTGGAACTGAGCGATGGTCACCTCTCTGTTGAGCTCCACAGCCTTCAGCATCTGCAGCTCTGCACTCAGCTTAGTGTTCTCCTGCTCTGTGCTGCGCAGGTGGGCCTACACACACACCATTATAGACACACAGACACAGAGACCATTATAGACACACAGACACAGAGACCATTATAGACACACAGAGACCATTATAGACACACAGACACAGAGACCATTATAGACACACAGACACATAGAGACCATTAGACACACAGACACAGAGAGACCATTATAGACACACAGACACAGAGAGACCATTATAGACACACAGACACAGAGAGACCATTATAGACACACAGACACAGAGAGACCATTATAGACACACAGACACAGAGACCATTATAGACACACAGAGACCATTATAGACACAGACACAGAGACCATTATAGACACACAGACACAGAGAGACGATTATAGACACACAGACACAGATACACCATTATAGACACACAGACACAGATACACCATTATAGACACACAGACACAGATACACCATTATAGACACACAGACACAGAGACACCATTATAGACACACAGAGACACCATTATAGACACACAGACACAGAGACCATTATAGACACACAGAGACCATTATAGACACACAGACACAGAGACCATTATAGACACACAGACACAGAGAGACCATTATAGACACACAGACCATTATAGACACATAGAGACCATTATAGACACACAGACACAGAGACCATTATAGACACACAGAGACGATTATAGACACACAGAGAGAGAGACACCATTATAGACACACAGACACACGGAGAGAGACCATTATAGACACACAGACACACGCAGAGAGATCATTATAGACACACAGACACAGAGAGACCATTAGACACACAGACACAGAGATATCATTATAGACACACAGAGACCATTATAGACACACAGAGAGATCATTATAGACACACACACGATTATAGACACAAAGACAGAGACACAATTATAGACACACAGACACAGAGAGACCATTATAGACACACAGACACACACACGATTATAGCCACACAGACACCATTATAGACACACAGACCATTATAGACACACAGACACAGAGACCACTATAGACACACAGACACAGAGAGACCATTATAGACACACAGACACAGAGAGATCATTATAGACACACAGACACACACACGATTATAGACACACAGACAGAGACACAATTATAGACACACAGACACAGAGAGACCATTATAGACACACAGACACACACACGATTATAGACACACAGACACAGAGACACCATTATAGACACACAGACCATTATAGACACACAGACACAGAGACCATTATAGACACACAGACACAGAGAGACCATTATAGACACACAGACACAGAGAGACCATTATAGACACACATACACAGAGAGACCATTATAGACACACATACACACACACGATTATAGACACACAGACACAGAGACACCATTATAGACACACAGACCATTATAGACACACAGACACAGAGACCATTATAGACACACAGACACAGAGATACCATTATAGACACACAGACACAGAGAGACCATTATAGACACACAGACCATTATAGACACACAGAGACCATTAAAGACACACAGAGACCATTATAGACACACAGACACAGAGAGACCATTATAGACACACAGACACAGAGAGACCATTATAGACACATAGACACAGAGACCATTATAGACACACAGAGACCATTATAGACACACAGACACAGAGACCATTATAGACACACAGACAGAGAGACCATTATAGACACACAGACACAGAGACCATTATAGACACACAGACACAGAGGGACCATTATAGACACACAGACACAGAAAGACCATTATAGACACACAGAGACCATTATAGACACACAGAGACCATTATAGACACACAGACACAGAGGGACCATTATAGACACACATACACAGAAAGACCATTATAGACACACAGAGACCATTATAGACACACAGACACAGAGAGACCATTATATACACACAGACACAGAGAGACCATTATAGACACACAGACACAGAGAGACCATTATAGACACACAGACACAGAGAGACCATTATAGACACACAGACACAGAGAGACCATTATAGACACACAGACACAGAGAGACCATTATAGACACACAGACACAGAGACCATTATAGACACACAGACACAGAGACCATTATAGACACACAGACACCATTATACACACACAGACACAGAGACATCATTATAGACACACAGACACAGAGAGACCATTATAGACACACAGAGACCATTATAGACACACAGACACAGAGAGACCATTATAGACACACAGACCATTATAGACACACAGAGACCATTATAGACACACAGACACAGAGACCATTATAGACACACAGAGAGACCATTATAGACACACAGAGAGATGATTATAGACACACAGAGAGAGAGACACCATTATAGACACACAGACACAGAGACACCATTATAGACACACAGACACACGCAGAGAGACCATTATAGACACACAGACACACGCAGAGAGATCATTATAGACACACAGAGAGACCATTATAGACACACAGACACAGAGAGACCATTATAGACACACAGACACAGAGATACCATTATAGACACACAGACACACACACGATTATAGACACACAGACAGAGACACAATTATAGACACACAGACACAGAGACACCATTATAGACACACAGACCATTATAGACACACATACAATTATAGACACACAGACACAGAGAGACCATTATAGACACACAGACACAGAGAGACCATTATAGACACACAGACACAGAGAGATCATTATAGACACACAGACACACACACGATTCTAGACACACAGACAGAGACACCATTATAGACACACAGACCATTATAGACACACAGACAATTATAGACACACAGACACAGAGAGACCATTATAGACACACAGACACAGAGACCATTATAGACACACAGACACAGAGAGACCATTATAGACACACAGACACAGAGAGACTATTATAGACACACAGACACAGAGACTATTATAGACACACAGAGACCATTATAGACACACAGACAGAGAGACCATTATAGACACACAGACACAGAGAGACCATTATAGACACACAGAGAGACGATTATAGACACACAGAGAGAGAGACACCATTATAGACACACAGACACCATTATAGACACACAGACACACGCAGAGAGACCATTATAGACACACAGACACACGCAGAGAGATCATTATAGACACACAGACACAGAGAGACCATTATAGACACAGACACAGAGAGACCATTATAGACACAGAGAGACCATTATAGACACACAGACACAGAGAGATCATTATAGACACACAGACACACACACAGATTATAGACACACAGACAGAGACACAATTATAGACACACAGACACAGAGAGACCATTATAGACACACAGACACAGAGACACCATTATAGACACACAGACCATTATAGACACAGACACAGAGAGACCATTATAGACACACAGACACAGAGACCATTATAGACACACAGACACAGAGACCATTATAGACACACAGACACAGAGAGACCATTATAGACACAGAGAGACCATTATAGACACACAGACACAGAGACCATTATAGACACACAGACAGAGACCATTATAGACACACAGAGACCATTATAGACACACAGACACAGAGACCATTATAGACACACAGACACAGAGAGACCATTATAGACACACAGAGAGACCATTATAGACACACAGAGACCATTATAGACACACAGACACAGAGACCATTATAGAAACACAGACACAGAGAGATGATTATAGACACACAGACACCATTATAGACACACAGACACCATTATAGACACACAGACACAGAGACACCATTATAGACACACAGACACAGAGAGACCATTATAGACACACAGACCATTATAGACACACAGAGACCATTATAGACACACAGACACAGAGAGACCATTATAGACACACAGACACAGAGAGACCATTATAGACACACAGAGAGACGATTAGACACACAGAGACAGAGACACCATTATAGACACACAGACACCATTATAGACACAGAGAGACCATTATAGACACACAGACACAGAGACCATTATAGACACACAGACACAGAGAGACCATTATAGACACACAGAGACAGAGACACCATTATAGACACACAGACACACGCAGAGAGACCATTATAGACACACAGACACCATTATAGACACACAGACACAGAGACCATTAGACACACAGACACAGAGAGACCATTATAGACACACAGACACAGAGAGACCATTATAGATACACAGACGCAGAGACATCATTATAGACACACAGAGAGACCATTATAGACACATAGACAGAGAGACCATTATAGACACACAGACACAGAGAGATCATTATAGACACACAGACACACACACGATTATAGACACACAGACAGAGACACAATTATAGACACACAGACACAGAGAGACCATTATAGACACACAGACACACACACGATTATAGACACACAGACACAGAGACACCATTATAGACAAACAGACCATTATAGACACACAGACACAGAGACCATTAGACACACAGACACAGAGAGACCATTATAGACACACAGACGCAGAGAGACCATTATAGACACACAGAGAGACCATTATAGACACATAAACAGAGACACCATTATAGACACACAGACACAGAGACACCATTATAGACACACAGACACACACAGAGAGACCATTATAGACACACAGACACACGCAGAGAGACCATTATAGACACACAGACACACGCAGAGAGACCATTATAGACACACAGACACACGCAGAGAGACCATTATAGACACACAGACACACGCAGAGAGACCATTATAGACACACAGACACACGCAGAGAGACCATTATAGACACACAGACACACGCAGAGAGACCATTATAGACACACAGACACAGAGACACCATTATAGACACACAGACGCAGAGAGACCATTATAGACACACAGAGAGACCATTATAGACACATTGACAGAGACACCATTATAGAGACACAGACACAGAGACACCATTATAGACACACAGACACAGAGAGACCATTATACAGTCGTGGTCAAAAGTTTTGAGAATGACACAAGTATTGGTCTTCACAACGTCTGCTGCTTCAGTGTTTTTAGACATTTTTGTCAGATGTTACTATGGTATACTGAAGTATAATTACAAGCATTCCATAAGGCTTTTATTGACAATTACATTAAGTTTATGCAAAGAGTCAATATTTGCGGTGTTGACCCTTCTTTTTCAAGACCTCTGCAATCCGCCCTGGCATACTGTCAATTAACTTCCGGGCCACATCCTGACTGATGGCAGCCCATTCTTGCATAATCAATGCTTGGAGTTTGTCAGAATTTGTGGGTTTTTGTTTTTCTACCCGCCTCTTGAGGATTTACCACAAGTTCTCAATGGGATTAAGGCCTGGGGAGTTTCCCTGGCCATGGACCCAAAATGTTGATGTTTTGTTCCCCGAGCCACTTAGTTATCACTTTTGCCTCATGGCAAGGTGCTCCATCATGCTGGAAAAGGAATTGTTCGTCACCAAACTGTTCTTGGATGGTTGGGAGAAGTTGCTCTCGGAGGACGTGTTGGTACCATTATTTATTCATGGCTGTGTTCTTAGACAAAATTGTGGGTGAGCCCACTCCCTTGGCTGAGAAGCAACCCCACACATGAATAGTCTCAGGATGCATTACTGTTAGCATGACACAGGACTGATGGTAGCGCTCACCTTGTCTTCTCCAGACAAGCTTTTTTCCGGATGCCCCAAACAATCGGAAAGGGGATTCATCAGAGAAAATGACTTTACCCCAGTCCTCAGCAGTCCAATCCCTGTACCTTTTGCAGAATATCAGTCTGTCCCTGATGTTTTTCCTGGAGAGAAGTGGCTTCCTCTCTGCCCTTCTTGACACCAGGCCATCCTCCAAAAGTCTTCGTCTCACTCTGCGTGCAGATGCACTCACACCTGCCTGCTGCCATTCCTGAGCAAGCTCTGCACTGGTGGTGCCCCGGTCCTGGCGCTTGCTGGACTTTCTTGGGCACCCTGAAGCCTTCTTCACAACAATTTAACCTCTCTCCTTGAAGTTCTTGATGATCCGATAAATGGTTGATTTAGGTGCATCTTACTAGCAGCAATATCCTTACCTGTGAAGCCCTTTTTGTGCAAAGCAATGATGATGGCACGTGTTTCCTTGCAGGTAACCATGGTTAACAGAGGAAGAACAATGATTTCAAGCACCACCCTCCTTTTAAAGCTTCCAGTCTGTTATCCTAACTCAATCAGCATGACAGAGTGATCTCCCGCATTGTCTTCGTCAACACTCTCACCTGTGTTAACGAGAGAATCACTGACATGATGTCAGCTGGTCCTTTTGTGGCAGGGCTGAAATGCAGTGGAAACGTTTTTTGGGATTAAGTTAATTTTCATGGCAAAGAGGGACTTTGCAATTAATTGCAATTCATCTGATCACTCTTCATAACATTCTGGAGTATATGCAAATTGCCATCATTAAAACTGAGGCAGCAGACTTTGTGAAAATTAATATTTGTGTCATTCTCAAAACTTTTGACCACGACTGTAGACACACAGACACACGCAGAGAGACCATTATAGACACACAGACACACGCAGCGAGACCATTATAGACACACAGACACACCATTATAGACACACATACACAATTATAGACACACAGACACCATTATAGACACACAGACCATTATAGACACACAGACGCAGATACCATTATAGACACACAGAGACCATTATAGACACACAGACAGAGACCATTATAGACACACAGACACCACTCTAGACACACAGACCATTATAGACACACAGACCATTATATACACACAGACACAGAGACCATTAGACACACAGACACACAGAGACCATTAGACACACAGACACACAGAGACCATTATAAACACACAGACACACAGATACCATTATAGACACACAGAGACCATTATAGACACACAGACACAGAGAGACCATTATAGACACACGCAGAGAGACCATTATAGACACACAGACACCATTATAGACACACAGACACACGCAGAGAGACCATTATAGACACACAGACACCATTATAGAAACACAGACACAGAGACACCATTATAGACACACAGACACAGAGACACCATTATAGACACACAGACCATTATAGACACACAGACACAGAGACCATTATAGACACACAGACACAGAGAGACCATTATAGACACAGAGAGACCATTATAGACACACAGACACAGAGACACCATTATAGACACACAGACACAGAGACCATTTAGACACACACATACACAGAGACCATTATAGACACACATACACACAGAGACCATTATAGACACACAGAGAGACCATTATAGACACAGACGCAGAGACATCATTATAGACACACAGACGCAGAGAGACCATTATAGACACACATACCATTAGACACACAGACACAGAGAGACCATTATAGACACACAGACACAGAGAGACCATTGTAGACACACAGACAGAGAGAGAGCCATTATAGACACACAGAGAGACCATTATAGACACATGCAGAGAGACCATTATAGACACATGCAGAGAGACCATTATAGACACAGAGAGACCATTATAGACACAGAGAGACCATTATAGACACACAGACCATTATAGACACACAGACCATTATAGACACACAGACCATTATAGACACACAGACCATTATAGACACACAGACACAGAGACCATTATAGACACACAGACAAAGAGAGACCATTATAGACACACAGACACAGAGAGACCATTATAGACACACATACACAGAGACCATTATAGACACATATACACACAGAGACCATTATAGACACACAGACACAGAGAGACCATTATAGACACACAGACACAGAGAGACCATTATACACACACAGACACAGAGAGACCATTATAGACACACGCAGAGAGACCATTATAGACACACAGACACCATTAGACACACAGACACACGCAGAGAGACCATTATAGACACACAGAGACACCATTATAGAAACACAGACACAGAGACACCATTATAGACACACAGACACAGAGACACCATTATAGACACACAGACCATTATAGACACACAGACCATTATAGACACACAGACACCATTATAGACACACAGACACAGAGAGACCATTATAGACAGACAGACACAGAGAGACCATTATAGACACACAGACACAGAGACCATTATAGACACACAGACCATTATAGACACACAGAGACCATTATAGACACACAGACCATTATATATACACACACACACACACAGAGACCATTATAGACACTGTGATGTCACGAGAGGCTACACAGCTTTCAGCGGGATTGCTCAAGTAGTGCAAGGAGACCAGGTTCAACCAAAACAAGGATTTTATTAAAGGTCTTGGGAAACTAACGAAAGTATAACACAATACTGTTCTCTGGTGGCTCTTAAGGGTTAACAGTTCAGGGATGTCTCTTCCACATCCAAAATCATAACTCTCCCTCGCTCAAATAACTTTTCCCCAGTCTTACTGTCTTCCACGTTGCAGCTAGTGGCCAACCCAGCAAAACGTCCTTCCAAATGTCCCACACGTATTTCCACCGGTGCATATATCCAAAGGTGAGTATTTCCCCAAAGGTAAGTATCTCCAAATCCTTATATTCCTCCTGGAAGTGGACGTGCAGCACTCTTGTCCTCCAGAGAGCCCAGCTTGGAGACCGTGTTCCTTCACTTCCCCAAACCTTCAGCTCATCAGCTCCTCATTTGTTTCAGCTGCGTGGGAAGATTGGCCATAGAGGGGTGGAGTTCCCGACCATACCAGCAGATGGAGCCATAGCTGTCTGGGTTTGCAGCCACCTCAGGGGGATGTAACGTCCCTCCAGGACACAGCCTCTCGTGACATCACACATCCCTCCTCGGGACCGACGTCCTCGTCGGGTAAAGGCAGCGAAGAAGGCATCACGCCGGGAGAGGGCGTCCGCATTGCCGTGGTGCTTGCCAGCCTGCTCTCTCTTCAACTCCTCCACCTCTAGGACCAGGGACTCAGCCTCCTGTTGTCTCTCCTTGGAGTTTCTTACTGAATGCATCAGCCTTGGTTTTAGCAGAGTTTAGCTTCTGTTGAGCAGCTTTCAGTTCCTTCTCTCTCTCTGCCTCCGCATTCTTCATCTTGTTCTCCAACACCTTGTACTTCTCCTCTGCCGTCTTCTGGACCTCCCTACTACTGCGCAGGGTCTCCTCACACTCCTCGATGGTCCTGCGCAGCCTCTCCAGCTCCTCCTGTTGCTTATGGAAGGAGCTCTGTTGGAGTTTAGCCTGGAGGATATCTAACTCTTCTGTCTTCATGTCTAACTGTTGCTTTAACAAACGATACCTCTCAGCGGTCCCCTTCAGACCAGACAGTTCTTTGTCCAGATTCTGTAGCTCCGTCTCTGTGTCGGTCTGGGCACCTGCCATCCCTATCAGAGCCCGGGGCGGGAGTGAGTAATTCGGAGGATTGCACCGAGCCTTCCCAGGATGAGTCTTGCCTCTCCGTTTCCGAGGTACTCGGGTTATCCTCTCCTGAGACTCTCTCCAGAGTGGGTAAAAGGCTGGGCAGTCTCGTCCAATTAGGACAGGGACGGGGAGGGAATCAACCACCCCCGCCGTCGTGTGTATGGTTCCCCGTGTGCTGGTCATTGTAAGTTCAGTAATGGGGTATTCTCTGGTGTCCCCATGGACACAGGAAACTGGGAGGACTTTCCCCGGGGGTCAGACACGTTGGGCCCACCAAATCCTTACGCACCAGGGTGGCCCGGCTACCAGAATCCAGTAAGGCCTCCACATCATGGTGATTCACAGTTACCGGGCAGGTGGGGGTCGATCTGGGCCGCCATCTACGACTCCCAAGAGCGAGGCAAACGGTGTGTGGGTGCCGAGCTGGAGGACTCCGCAGTGGGCATAGGTTCATCGGCTGGTTTCCCACACTGCCAGGAGATATGTCCCATCTCCCCACACCGGTAACACTGTCGAAGTTTCCCCCTCCTGGTGTACTCTTCTTGGACCCGCCTGGTTTCTGGCTCCCCCTGGAGCCGGGATAAGTCCTGACGTGGCTGGGTTCCGAGACCTTGGGGGTCCTTTGGACGGGTTTCCCCATTTGTGGTGGGGCCTCCCTCCTGGGGTCTTTCGGGGAAGCATTCAGCATCTCCGCTGTGGCCTGGTACTTTTCCACAGCTTCCACGGTCAGATCAGCCGTGGTCAAGGCCTGGGTGACTGATGACCCGTTTTGCCTCATAAGGCAGGGCGCGTGAGGTAACGATCCACCACAACGGCCTCCACCACCGCCGCTGCTGTATTCCTCTGCGGATCCAGCCATTTCCTTGCGATTCGGACAAGTTCATGCATCTGTGCCCGAGGAGGTTGGTCTGGTTGGAAGGTCCAGCTGTGAAAGCGCTGGGCCATACCAAACTTTGTGAGTCCATATCTGCTGAGGATCTCAGACTTCAGGGCATCATAGTCAGTAACCTGGTCAGGGCCCAGGTCCCGGACAGCATTCAGCGATTCCCCGGTTAGAAAGGGGCTAACAGACCAACCCACTGTTGCTTGGGCCAGGCTTCCCTAGTGGCCGTGGCCTCAAATGCATGCAGGTATGCCTCAATGTCATCGGTAGCTCCCATCTTAGATATAAAGTCACTTGCCTTTATTGGGCGGGTATTTTGGACCACCCTCTGTCTCTGCAACTGCAATTCCTCTGCCTTCAGAAGGTTGGCTTTCTTTGCTCCTCCAAGAGAGCCACGTTTGCTTGCATCTGGGCTTGCTGGCCAGCAACAAGGGCTTTCAATATGTCCTCCATTTCAGTCGGGCGGGGAGCCTACGGCCAACTTGGAAAACTGGGTGATCAAACCTTCGGTATCCTCCTCTGACATGCACTATTAACGCTGAGCGTGCCCGTATTCTCCACCATCTGTGATGTCACGAGAGGCTACACAGCTTTCAGCGGGATTGCTCAAGTAGTGCAAGGAGACCAGGTTCAACCAAAACAAGGATTTTATTAAAGGTCTTGGGAAACTAACGAAAGTATAACACAATACTGTTCTCTGGTGGCTCTTAAGGGTTAACAGTTCAGGGATGTCTCTTCCACATCCAAAATCATAACTCTCCCTCGCTCAAATAACTTTTCCCCAGTCTTACTGTCTTCCACGTTGCAGCTAGTGGCCAACCCAGCAAAACGTCCTTCCAAATGTCCCACACGTATTTCCACCGGTGCATATATCCAAAGGTGAGTATTTCCCCAAAGGTAAGTATCTCCAAATCCTTATATTCCTCCTGGAAGTGGACGTGCAGCACTCTTGTCCTCCAGAGAGCCCAGCTTGGAGACCGTGTTCCTTCACTTCCCCAAACCTTCAGCTCATCAGCTCCTCATTTGTTTCAGCTGCGTGGGAAGATTGGCCATAGAGGGGTGGAGTTCCCGACCATACCAGCAGATGGAGCCATAGCTGTCTGGGTTTGCAGCCACCTCAGGGGGATGTAACGTCCCTCCAGGACACAGCCTCTCGTGACATCACAACACACATATAGACCATTATAGACACAGACGCAGAGACATCATTATAGACACACAGACGCTGAGAGACCATTATATACACACAGACCATTATAGACACACATACACACAGAGATCATTATAGACACACAGACACAGAGACCATTATAGACACACAGAGACACCATTATAGACACAGACACAGAGACCATTATAGACACACATGCACACAGAGACCATTATAGACACACAGACGCTGAGAGACCATTATATACACACAGACCATTATAGACACACATACACACAGAGATCATTATAGACACACAGACACAGAGACCATTATAGACACACAGAGACACCATTATAGACACAGACACAGA
This sequence comes from Coregonus clupeaformis, assembly GCF_020615455.1. Taxonomy (NCBI): domain Eukaryota; kingdom Metazoa; phylum Chordata; class Actinopteri; order Salmoniformes; family Salmonidae; genus Coregonus; species Coregonus clupeaformis. The sequence goes on along the minus strand of NC_059208.1, from coordinate 49,855,636 downwards.
GACCATTATAGACACACATGCACACAGAGACCATTATAGACACACAGACACAGAGAGACCATTATAGACACACAGACAGACACCCCATTATAGACACAGACACAGAGACCATTATAGACACACATACACAGAGAGACCATTATAGACACACAGACACAGAGAGACCATTATAGACACACAGACAGAGACACCATTAGACACAGAGACCATTATAGACACACATACACACAGAGACCATTAGACACACAGACACAGAGATCATTATAGACACACAGACCATTAAATACACACACACACGCAGAGAGACCATTAGACACACAGACACAGATACACCATTATAGACACACAGACCATTATAGACACACAGACGCAGAGACCATTATAGACACACAGACACAGAGAGACCATTATAGACACACAGACACAGAGAGACCATTATAGACACACAGACACAGAGAGACCGTTATAGACACACAGACACAGAGAGACCATTATAGACACATAGACACAGAGACCATTATAGACACACAGATACCATTAGACACACAGACACAGAGAGACCATTATAGACACACATACACCATTATAGACATACAGACACAGAGACCATTATAGACACACATACACAGAGAGACCATTATAGACACACATACACACACACGATTATAGACACACAGACACAGAGACACCATTATAGACACACAGACCATTATAGACACACAGACACAGAGACCATTATAGACACACAGACACAGAGATACCATTATAGACACACAGACACAGAGAGACCATTATAGACACACAGACCATTATAGACACACAGAGACCATTAAAGACACACAGAGACCATTATAGACACACAGACACAGAGAGACCATTATAGACACACAGACACAGAGAGACCATTATAGACACATAGACACAGAGACCATTATAGACACACAGAGACCATTATAGACACACAGACACAGAGACCATTATAGACACACAGACAGAGAGACCATTATAGACACACAGACACAGAGACCATTATAGACACACAGACACAGAGGGACCATTATAGACACACAGACACAGAAAGACCATTATAGACACACAGAGACCATTATAGACACACAGACACAGAGGGACCATTATAGACACACATACACAGAAAGACCATTATAGACACACAGAGACCATTATAGACACACAGACACAGAGAGACCATTATATACACACAGACACAGAGAGACCATTATAGACACACAGACACAGAGAGACCATTATAGACACACAGACACAGAGAGACCATTATAGACACACAGACACAGAGAGACCATTATAGACACACAGACACAGAGAGACCATTATAGACACACAGACACAGAGACCATTATAGACACACAGAGACCATTATAGACACACAGACACCATTATACACACACAGACACAGAGACATCATTATAGACACACAGACACAGAGAGACCATTATAGACACACAGACACAGAGACCATTATAGACACACAGAGACCATTATAGACACACAGACACAGAGAGACCATTATAGACACACAGACCATTATAGACACACAGAGACCATTATAGACACACAGACACAGAGACCATTATAGACACACAGAGAGACCATTATAGACACACAGAGAGATGATTATAGACACACAGAGAGAGAGACACCATTATAGACACACAGACACAGAGACACCATTATAGACACACAGACACACGCAGAGAGACCATTATAGACACACAGACACACGCAGAGAGATCATTATAGACACACAGAGAGACCATTATAGACACACAGACACAGAGAGACCATTATAGACACACAGACACACACACGATTATAGACACACAGACAGAGACACAATTATAGACACACAGACACAGAGACACCATTATAGACACACAGACCATTATAGACACACATACAATTATAGACACACAGACACAGAGAGACCATTATAGACACACAGACACAGAGAGACCATTATAGACACACAGACACAGAGAGATCATTATAGACACACAGACACACACACGATTCTAGACACACAGACAGAGACACCATTATAGACACACAGACCATTATAGACACACAGACAATTATAGACACACAGACACAGAGACCATTATAGACACACAGACACAGAGAGACCATTATAGACACACAGACACAGAGAGACCATTATAGACACACAGACACAGAGACTATTATAGACACACAGAGACCATTATAGACACACAGACAGAGAGACCATTATAGACACACAGACACAGAGAGACCATTATAGACACACAGAGAGACGATTATAGACACACAGAGAGAGAGACACCATTATAGACACACAGACACCATTATAGACACACAGACACACGCAGAGAGACCATTATAGACACACAGACACACGCAGAGAGATCATTATAGACACACAGACACAGAGAGACCATTATAGACACAGACACAGAGAGACCATTATAGACACAGAGAGACCATTATAGACACACAGACACAGAGAGATCATTATAGACACACAGACACACACACGATTATAGACACACAGACAGAGACACAATTATAGACACACAGACACAGAGAGACCATTATAGACACACAGACACAGAGACACCATTATAGACACACAGACCATTATAGACACAGACACAGAGAGACCATTATAGACACACAGACACAGAGACCATTATAGACACACAGACACAGAGACCATTATAGACACACAGACACAGAGAGACCATTATAGACACAGAGAGACCATTATAGACACACAGACACAGAGACCATTATAGACACACAGACACAGAGACCATTATAGACACACAGAGACCATTATAGACACACAGACACAGAGACCATTATAGACACACAGACACAGAGAGACCATTATAGACACACAGAGAGACCATTATAGACACACAGAGACCATTATAGACACACAGACACAGAGACCATTATAGAAACACAGACACAGAGAGATGATTATAGACACACAGACACCATTATAGACACACAGACACCATTATAGACACACAGACACAGAGACACCATTATAGACACACAGACACAGAGAGACCATTATAGACACACAGACCATTATAGACACACAGAGACCATTATAGACACACAGACACAGAGAGACCATTATAGACACACAGACACAGAGAGACCATTATAGACACACAGAGAGACGATTAGACACACAGAGACAGAGACACCATTATAGACACACAGACACCATTATAGACACAGAGAGACCATTATAGACACACAGACACAGAGACCATTATAGACACACAGACACAGAGAGACCATTATAGACACACAGAGACAGAGACACCATTATAGACACACAGACACACGCAGAGAGACCATTATAGACACACAGACACCATTATAGACACACAGACACAGAGACCATTAGACACACAGACACAGAGAGACCATTATAGACACACAGACACAGAGAGACCATTATAGATACACAGACGCAGAGACATCATTATAGACACACAGAGAGACCATTATAGACACATAGACAGAGAGACCATTATAGACACACAGACACAGAGAGATCATTATAGACACACAGACACACACACGATTATAGACACACAGACAGAGACACAATTATAGACACACAGACACAGAGAGACCATTATAGACACACAGACACACACACGATTATAGACACACAGACACAGAGACACCATTATAGACAAACAGACCATTATAGACACACAGACACAGAGACCATTAGACACACAGACACAGAGAGACCATTATAGACACACAGACGCAGAGAGACCATTATAGACACACAGAGAGACCATTATAGACACATAAACAGAGACACCATTATAGACACACAGACACAGAGACACCATTATAGACACACAGACACACACAGAGAGACCATTATAGACACACAGACACACGCAGAGAGACCATTATAGACACACAGACACACGCAGAGAGACCATTATAGACACACAGACACACGCAGAGAGACCATTATAGACACACAGACACACGCAGAGAGACCATTATAGACACACAGACACACGCAGAGAGACCATTATAGACACACAGACACACGCAGAGAGACCATTATAGACACACAGACACAGAGACACCATTATAGACACACAGACGCAGAGAGACCATTATAGACACACAGAGAGACCATTATAGACACATTGACAGAGACACCATTATAGAGACACAGACACAGAGACACCATTATAGACACACAGACACAGAGAGACCATTATACAGTCGTGGTCAAAAGTTTTGAGAATGACACAAGTATTGGTCTTCACAACGTCTGCTGCTTCAGTGTTTTTAGACATTTTTGTCAGATGTTACTATGGTATACTGAAGTATAATTACAAGCATTCCATAAGGCTTTTATTGACAATTACATTAAGTTTATGCAAAGAGTCAATATTTGCGGTGTTGACCCTTCTTTTTCAAGACCTCTGCAATCCGCCCTGGCATACTGTCAATTAACTTCCGGGCCACATCCTGACTGATGGCAGCCCATTCTTGCATAATCAATGCTTGGAGTTTGTCAGAATTTGTGGGTTTTTGTTTGTCCACCCGCCTCTTGAGGATTTACCACAAGTTCTCAATGGGATTAAGGCCTGGGGAGTTTCCTGGCCATGGACCCAAAATGTTGATGTTTTGTTCCCCGAGCCACTTAGTTATCACTTTTGCCTCATGGCAAGGTGCTCCATCATGCTGGAAAAGGAATTGTTCGTCACCAAACTGTTCTTGGATGGTTGGGAGAAGTTGCTCTCGGAGGACGTGTTGGTACCATTATTTATTCATGGCTGTGTTCTTAGACAAAATTGTGGGTGAGCCCACTCCCTTGGCTGAGAAGCAACCCCCACACATGAATAGTCTCAGGATGCATTACTGTTAGCATGACACAGGACTGATGGTAGCGCTCACCTTGTCTTCTCCAGACAAGCTTTTTCCGGATGCCCCAAACAATCGGAAAGGGGATTCATCAGAGAAAATGACTTTACCCCAGTCCTCAGCAGTCCAATCCCTGTACCTTTTGCAGAATATCAGTCTGTCCCTGATGTTTTTCCTGGAGAGAAGTGGCTTCCTCTCTGCCCTTCTTGACACCAGGCCATCCTCCAAAAGTCTTCGTCTCACTCTGCGTGCAGATGCACTCACACCTGCCTGCTGCCATTCCTGAGCAAGCTCTGCACTGGTGGTGCCCCGGTCCTGGCGCTTGCTGGACTTTCTTGGGCACCCTGAAGCCTTCTTCACAACAATTTAACCTCTCTCCTTGAAGTTCTTGATGATCCGATAAATGGTTGATTTAGGTGCATCTTACTAGCAGCAATATCCTTACCTGTGAAGCCCTTTTTGTGCAAAGCAATGATGATGGCACGTGTTTCCTTGCAGGTAACCATGGTTAACAGAGGAAGAACAATGATTTCAAGCACCACCCTCCTTTTAAAGCTTCCAGTCTGTTATCCTAACTCAATCAGCATGACAGAGTGATCTCCCGCATTGTCTTCGTCAACACTCTCACCTGTGTTAACGAGAGAATCACTGACATGATGTCAGCTGGTCCTTTTGTGGCAGGGCTGAAATGCAGTGGAAACGTTTTTGGGATTAAGTTAATTTTCATGGCAAAGAGGGACTTTGCAATTAATTGCAATTCATCTGATCACTCTTCATAACATTCTGGAGTATATGCAAATTGCCATCATTAAAACTGAGGCAGCAGACTTTGTGAAAATTAATATTTGTGTCATTCTCAAAACTTTTGACCACGACTGTAGACACACAGACACACGCAGAGAGACCATTATAGACACACAGACACACGCAGCGAGACCATTATAGACACACAGACACACCATTATAGACACACATACACAATTATAGACACACAGACACCATTATAGACACACAGACCATTATAGACACACAGACGCAGATACCATTATAGACACACAGAGACCATTATAGACACACAGACACAGAGAGACCATTATAGACACACAGACAGAGACCATTATAGACACACAGACACCACTCTAGACACACAGACCATTATAGACACACAGACCATTATATACACACAGACACAGAGACCATTAGACACACAGACACACAGAGACCATTAGACACACAGACACACAGAGACCATTATAAACACACAGACACACAGATACCATTATAGACACACAGAGACCATTATAGACACACAGACACAGAGAGACCATTATAGACACACGCAGAGAGACCATTATAGACACACAGACACCATTATAGACACACAGACACACGAGAGAGACCATTATAGACACACAGACACCATTATAGAAACACAGACACAGAGACACCATTATAGACACACAGACACAGAGACACCATTATAGACACACAGACCATTATAGACACACAGACACAGAGACCATTATAGACACACAGACACAGAGAGACCATTATAGACACAGAGAGACCATTATAGACACACAGACACAGAGACACCATTATAGACACACAGACACAGAGACCATTTAGACACACATACACAGAGACCATTATAGACACACATACACACAGAGACCATTATAGACACACAGAGAGACCATTATAGACACAGACGCAGAGACATCATTATAGACACACAGACGCAGAGAGACCATTATAGACACACATACCATTAGACACACAGACACAGAGAGACCATTATAGACACACAGACACAGAGAGACCATTGTAGACACACAGACAGAGAGAGACCATTATAGACACACAGAGAGACCATTATAGACACATGCAGAGAGACCATTATAGACACATGCAGAGAGACCATTATAGACACAGAGAGACCATTATAGACACAGAGAGACCATTATAGACACACAGACCATTATAGACACACAGACCATTATAGACACACAGACCATTATAGACACACAGACCATTATATACACACAGACACAGAGACCATTATAGACACACAGACAAAGAGAGACCATTATAGACACACAGACACAGAGAGACCATTATAGACACACATACACAGAGACCATTATAGACACACATACACACAGAGACCATTATAGACACACAGACACAGAGAGACCATTATAGACACACAGACACAGAGAGACCATTATACACACACAGACACAGAGAGACCATTATAGACACACGCAGAGAGACCATTATAGACACACAGACACCATTAGACACACAGACACACGCAGAGAGACCATTATAGACACACAGAGACACCATTATAGAAACACAGACACAGAGACACCATTATAGACACACAGACACAGAGACACCATTATAGACACACAGACCATTATAGACACACAGACCATTATAGACACACAGACACCATTATAGACACACAGACACAGAGAGACCATTATAGACAGACAGACACAGAGAGACCATTATAGACACACAGACACAGAGACCATTATAGACACACAGACCATTATAGACACACAGAGACCATTATAGACACACAGACCATTATATATACACACACACACACACAGAGACCATTATAGACACACATATAGACCATTATAGACACAGACGCAGAGACATCATTATAGACACACAGACGCTGAGAGACCATTATATACACACAGACCATTATAGACACACATACACACAGAGATCATTATAGACACACAGACACAGAGACCATTATAGACACACAGAGACACCATTATAGACACAGACACAGAGACCATTATAGACACACATGCACACAGAGACCATTATAGACACACAGACGCTGAGAGACCATTATATACACACAGACCATTATAGACACACATACACACAGAGATCATTATAGACACACAGACACAGAGACCATTATAGACACACAGAGACACCATTATAGACACAGACACAGAGACCATTATAGACACACATGCACACAGAGACCATTATAGACACACAGACACAGAGAGACCATTATAGACACACAGACAGACACCCCATTATAGACACAGACACAGAGACCATTATAGACACACATACACAGAGAGACCATTATAGACACACAGACACAGAGAGACCATTATAGACACACAGACAGAGACACCATTAGACACAGAGACCATTATAGACACACATACACACAGAGACCATTAGACACACAGACACAGAGATCATTATAGACACACAGACCATTAAATACACACACACACGCAGAGAGACCATTAGACACACAGACACAGATACACCATTATAGACACACAGACCATTATAGACACACAGACGCAGAGACCATTATAGACACACAGACACAGAGAGACCATTATAGACACACAGAGAGACCATTATAGACACACAGACACAGAGAGACCGTTATAGACACACAGACACAGAGAGACCATTATAGACACATAGACACAGAGACCATTATAGACACACAGATACCATTAGACACACAGACACAGAGAGACCATTATAGACACACATACACCATTATAGACATACAGACACAGAGACCATTATAGACACACATACACAGAGAGACCATTAGACACATAGACACACAGACACCATTATAGACACACAGATACCATTAGACACACAGACACAGAGACCATTATAGACACACAGACACAGAGAGACCATTATAGACACACAGACACAGAGACACCATTATAGACACACAGACAAAGACCATTATAGACACACAGAGACCATTATAGACACACAGACACAGAGAGACCATTATAGACACAGAGACCATTATAGACACACAGAGACCATTATAGACACACAGACACAGAGACCATTATAGACACATAGACACAGAGAGACCATTATAGACACACAGACAGACCATTATAGACACACAGACACAGAGAGACCATTATAGACACAGACACAGAGATACCATTATAGACACACAGACAAAGAGACCATTAGACACACAGACACAGAGAGACCATTATAGACACACAGACACCATTATAAACACACAGACGATCATAGACACACAGACACAGAGAGACCATTATAGACACACAGACACCATTATAGAAACACAGACACAGAGAGACCGTTATAGACAGACAGACACAGAGAGACCATTATAGACACACAGACACAGAGACCATTATAGACACACAGACCATTATAGACACACAGAGACCATTATAGACACACAGACCATTATATATACACACACACACACACAGAGACCATTATAGACACACATATAGACCATTATAGACACAGACGCAGAGACATCATTATAGACACACAGACGCTGAGAGACCATTATATACACACAGACCATTATAGACACACATACACACAGAGATCATTATAGACACACAGACACAGAGACCATTATAGACACACAGAGACACCATTATAGACACAGACACAGAGACCATTATAGACACACATGCACACAGAGACCATTATAGACACACAGACGCTGAGAGACCATTATATACACACAGACCATTATAGACACACATACACACAGAGATCATTATAGACACACAGACACAGAGACCATTATAGACACACAGAGACACCATTATAGACACAGACACAGAGACCATTATAGACACACATGCACACAGAGACCATTATAGACACACAGACACAGAGAGACCATTATAGACACACAGACAGACACCCCATTATAGACACAGACACAGAGACCATTATAGACACACATACACAGAGAGACCATTATAGACACACAGACACAGAGAGACCATTATAGACACACAGACAGAGACACCATTAGACACAGAGACCATTATAGACACACATACACACAGAGACCATTAGACACACAGACACAGAGATCATTATAGACACACAGACCATTAAATACACACACACACGCAGAGAGACCATTAGACACACAGACACAGAGAGACCATTATAGACACACAGAGAGACCATTATAGACACACAGACACAGAGAGACCGTTATAGACACACAGACACAGAGAGACCATTATAGACACATAGACACAGAGACCATTATAGACACACAGATACCATTAGACACACAGACACAGAGAGACCATTATAGACACACATACACCATTATAGACATACAGACACAGAGACCATTATAGACACACATACACAGAGAGACCATTAGACACATAGACACACAGACACCATTATAGACACACAGATACCATTAGACACACAGACACAGAGACCATTATAGACACACAGACACAGAGAGACCATTATAGACACACAGACACAGAGACACCATTATAGACACACAGACAAAGACCATTATAGACACACAGAGACCATTATAGACACACAGACACAGAGAGACCATTATAGACACAGAGACCATTATAGACACACAGAGACCATTATAGACACACAGACACAGAGACCATTATAGACACATAGACACAGAGAGACCATTATAGACACACAGACAGACCATTATAGACACACAGACACAGAGAGACCATTATAGACACAGACACAGAGATACCATTATAGACACACAGACAAAGAGACCATTAGACACACAGACACAGAGAGACCATTATAGACACACAGACACCATTATAAACACACAGACGATCATAGACACACAGACACAGAGAGACCATTATAGACACACAGACACCATTATAGAAACACAGACACAGAGAGACCGTTATAGACACACAGATGCAGAGACATCATTATAGACACACAGACGCAGAGACCATTATAGACACACAGACACAGAGAGACCGTTATAGACACACAGACCATTAGACACACAGACCATTATAGACACACAGAGAGACCATTATAGACACATAGACACAGAGACCATTATAGACACACAGACACCATTATAGACACACAGACACAGAGAGACCATTATAGACACACAGACACCATTATAGACACACAGACACCATTATAGACACACATACACACAGAGACCATTATAGACACACATACACCATTATAGACATACAGACACAGAGAGACCATTATAGACACACAGACACAGAGAGACCATTATAGACACACAGACACACGCAGAGAGACCATTATAGACACACAGACACCATTATATAGACACAGATACACCATTATAGACACACAGACAAAGACCATTATAGACACACAGACACCATTATAGACACACAGACAAAGACCATTATAGACACACAGACACCATTATAGACACACAGACACAGAGAGACCATTATAGACACAGAGACCATTATAGACACACAGACACAGAGACCATTATAGACACATAGACACAGAGAGACCATTATAGACACACAGACAAAGAGACCATTAGACACACAGACACCATTATAGACACACAGACGATCATAGACACACAGACACAGAGAGACCATTATAGACACACAGACACAGAGACACCATTATAGAAACACAGACACAGAGAGACCATTATAGACACACAGACGCAGAGACATCATTATAGACACACAGACGCAGAGACCATTATAGACACACAGACACAGAGAGACCGTTATAGACACGCAGACCATTATAGACACACAGACCATTAGACACACAGACACACAGAGACCATTAGACACACAGACACACAGAGACCATTATAGACACACAGACACACAGAGACCATTATAGACACACAGACACACAGAGACCATTATAGACACACAGACACACAGAGACCATTATAGACACACAGACACACAGAGACCATTATAGACACACAGACACACAGAGACCATTATAGACACACAGACACACATAGACCATTATAGACACACAGACACAGAGACCATTACAGACACACAGACACAGAGACCATTATAGACACACAGACACAGAGAGACCATTATAGACACACAGACTCAGAGACCATTATAGACACAGACACCATTAGACACACAGACACAGAGAGACCATTATAGACACACATACACACAGAGACCATTAGACACACAGACACACAGAGACCATTATAGACACACAGACACAGAGACCATTATAGACACACAGACACAGAGAGACCATTATAGACACACAGAGAGACCATTACAGACACACAGACACAGAGAGACCATTATAGACACACGCAGAGAGACCATTATAGACACACAGACACAGAGACCATTATAGACACACAGACACAGAGACCATTATAGACACACAGACACCATTATAGACACACAGACACAGAGAGACCATTATAGACACACAGACACCATTATAGACACACAGACCATTATAGACACACAGACCTTTATAGACACACAGACACCATTATAGACACACAGACACAGATACACCATTAGACACACAGACACAGAGGGACCATTATAGACACACAGACACAGAGACCATTAGACACACAGACACAGAGAGACCATTATAGACACACAGACACAGAGACCATTATAGACACACAGACACAGAGAGACCATTATAGACACACAGATGCAGAGAGACCATTATAGACACACAGACGCAGAGAGACCATTATAGACACACAGACCATTATGAACACACACACAGTGTATCCTCTCACCTTGTAGAGGTCCCTCTCGTCCTTCTCATTCTTCAGTTGGGTCTCCAGACTGTCTCTCTCTGCTGTCAGCTTCTCCAACCTGTCTCTCAGACTGGACAACAACAACAACTTCATTAATACCAATAATGTTCTCTCTAGTTTTCTGTACTGTATGTCATTTGAGTATAGTATCTATGGTGTGTTTCTCATCAACAGTCCAGTTAGTTTTCTTCTGCAGTCCTTTCTGTGTGACTCCCAGTAGTCTAGCTGTGTGTGTGTGTGTGTGTGTGTGTGTGGGGGGGTAATTAAAATTGCCGCCAGAAGAAGAAAAAATCCATTGCGAAATAATGCTTTTTATCCTCTTCATAGATGGAAATACATTTGATTGGTCATGCTTATCGGTCTACAGTATATTCGTTATGGATCGTATTTATCACACCCCTACAGCATACAGATAGAGCGCCTTTGAGTGGAAAATCTATTAGACAGCGCAAGAGCTGCTGCTGCAGCATCTCAAACTGCAACAGAAGGCAGGCTTCATCAGCGCGTCACACACCACTTGGCAATGGGCTGGAGGCAGTAGGCTATGCATTTTGTAAAGGCATACTTAAATTGTTTGAAACCTGAAATATTTTAATACATATTATGAGGCATGTCTTACCTTGCTTCAAAGTAGCCTATTAGATCTCTTCCTAAAATTTCTTACAGATATTTTCATCTCTGTGACATGAAACCGCTCCCATGTGCGGTGTTTGACAAAGGTGTTATTTGCTAATTGGAACAAACATTTGCGTGTAGACTACTGCCTTGTGCGCAATGCTGTGCTTATAATGTGAAGAAATAATAGTTTATCAACATTTTAAGAAACTTTCTGACCTACTGGTTGGATGAATTTGAGCTCTATCTTCCCACAACTGTTCCAGAGTCTGTTTGGAATAGGCTATTTCTCGACAAGCTGACCAATAGAATAGGTAAACTCTTCTACTATGGGGGATTGAGGATTGACATAGGCTAGTGATTTTGCTGTTCGTTACTCGTCTTGTTGGCTGAGGAAAAGCAAATGTGGACAGTTATTCTAACATCTTCAAAGTGCACATCAGAATTCGGTATGAAGGACCACACATCGTTGCATGCTCAACTTGCATGTTCTGTTAATATGAATTACCATAATTAAAATGTGATTTCTTTCATTCTGAGCAGTGTGGGTGGACGCCTTAATCAGGTTACACACCCAATGCATATGAGAACGGCAGATTTCTCAAATGCCCGGTAAATTAAAATGTTGCCGGCCAAATGTCCAGTGCCACATTTTCCTAATGAAAACCCTGGTGTGTGCGTTCCTCCTCACCAGTCCAGTTCGGTCTCTTTCTGCAGTCCTTTCTGTGTGACTCCCAGTAGGTCCTCCTCCAGCTGTCTGACCCTGTCTGTGGCCTCCTGCAGCCTCCTCCTCACCTCCTCCCTCTCCTCTGACAGGCCCTGGGAGGAGCGCAGCAGCTCCTGCAACCACACCACAGGCAGCTTCAGCTGTCAATCACACTGTTAACCAATCACAGGTCCTGTCGGTCTGTCCAGTTAGACCAGAGGTGTCAAACTCAATTCCTGGAGGACTGAGTGTTTTCTGGTTTTTGTCATTTCCTCTCAATTTGTGTTCAATGAAGACCTGGACAACGAGATGTGGGGAGTTCCTATCTAATCAATGACCTTAATTGATCGATCAAGTAAAAGGGAGGGGGGAAATGCTGTAGATGCTTGGCTTTGTATTGAGTTTGACACCCCTGAGTTAGACCCTCCTTTATCAAAATGCTGTGTGATAATGAATGTCTGGCATTGAACCGCCCATTTCCCTTCAAAAGCACAGCGTAGTTTTCCATCCTAATGTTCTGAATAAGAGGAGACAAGGAGAGGAAGCCAGTTGGCGTACTATATATCCTGTATCTTGTACCTGGTCCTGCCAGTGATCTCCCCTGTTGGAACACGTTGCGAAGTAGAGGACATTAATTCACCCACAGCACACTGCACCTGACAGACCAGCACGCCTACATAAACACCCCTCCATCTCTCAACACACACACCCACACACACACCCACACACACACACACTTGTGCATCAGATAGACAGATACAGCACATCCATCAAACACAAATATACAGGTGTAGTATATAATATTTGCACACACAGTGTCACACCCAGATGTCATGTGTAGTTCAGGTACAGCCCTCTGGCTCCCTGGATGACTGTATGATTTAACTGCAGCCGTTTGGGAGGCACTTTAGCAGCGCATAAAGACCTTATAAAACGTGTTGTCGTAAAATTAGCAGCCGCAAAATATGTACTTACGTTTTCATGGTCCAGCTAAAGGATATTTTCATCAGTGCTGCACTATAGGGCCATGGTGAATATACTCAAAATGTTATTGTGTACTACACAAACGAACACGAGTACACACACATTACTTATTTAATAAGAGAAACCCTTGTTGAATGAAGAATCCGACATTAATAATAATAATCTGTGTACATTTTATTTACAGCGATTTAGTACTTCATAAAAAGAGCAAAGTAGGACATCTCTCAAAGCTGTCTACCACACACACACACACATTTGTTTTACTATCCTTGTGGGGACCAAACAATTGATTCCCATTCAAAACCCTATTTTCCCTAACCCCTAACCTAACCCTAATTCAAACCCTATACCTAACCCCTAAGCCTAAAATAGCCTTGTTTTACTATCCTTGTGAGGACTTCTGGTCCCCATAAGGATACTAAAACAAAACACACACTAGGAAAAAGCACCAGGGGGCAGTAAGAGACTGGTTTTGTTTCCATATCATCAACCTTCTCCCCTGACAGTTTCCTCCTCTCTCCTTTAATCCTCCCCCTCTTTCTTCTAGTTTCAGTGGGTTAAATCTTACTTTGCTGGTTAAGTCATATGGAAATGTTTATTCACTGAACAACACACCAAATGGTACTTAAAATAAATTACAAAATTGAAGTCATTCTCAGCAGTTGTACTAAGATGAAAGATGAGAGAGAAAGAGAGCGATAGAGAAAGAGATCGCGAGAGAGAGAGTAGTGCCCTTGTACAATGGCGTGACTGAGTCATCTTAGTCCCTAAACTGTGCAGGGCGTTTTTTCACTCAGGCGGTTTTGCAGATAACCGTCTCTCATTCCACACGCATTCTAAAAGAGGTTGCAAGTGGGTGGCATTGTGAGTGTGTGTGTAAGGGGGCTTGAGTGTGTGTATGTGGGTGTGAATTAGAATGTGTGTGTGGGGGGAGGAGTAGTAGTCTGTGTGTGTGTGTGGCCTTGATGCCATATTTGCTCACTCTGTGGTTGAGATGGCATTGCCCTGATGCCAGATGCCCGGGAGACCGCGTCCAGTTAGCATCCGGGCCCAGTGAGTCAGCTCGTTAACGAGGGACAGAGAAACGGGCATACATACACACACACACGAAACAAAAGAAAAATATGACACACTCTGTGCAAATACATAGTGCACACAGAGACACACACACACACTGTTATGTGTGTTCAACTATGGACACAGATCATTCTTAAACTTCCTAAATGTTGATGTTTTGAACCTGTGATCACTGAATAGGAACTGGCACTCAGGTCTCCCTCTCCTGCTCCCTCGCTCTGTACAGTCTCCTGTGCTAAGTATTTCCCTCTCCTCTCGTCCCCCCTCCTCACCTGGTTGTGTATGCGTAGCAGGCTGCAGGTCTCCCTCTCCTGCTCCCTCTCTCTGTGCAGCCTCCTGTGCTCCTCCTGCAGCTGCTGGTTCTCCTCCTGCAGGTGGTGCATGGTCTTCAACAGCTCCCTGCGCTCCTGCTGCGCCTCCTCTATACGCTGCTGCTCACCAGAGGAGAGAAGAGGAGACTGTATACTGGTAACATTTAGACGGCTATACTGTATCGCTCTCGCTGTGTGTGTGTGTGTGTGTGTGTGTGTGTACCTCCAGCACACTGCTTTTGGTGGTCACCACCAGTATGTCTGAGTTGCTGTCGTCCTCGGTAACGGTGAGACAGTCCTCGGTGGGCGTGGCCGGGCGAAACAGGAAAGGCGTGCTGGCGCCTCTGATGTCACCCGTGTGTGTGACGTAACAGAACTGATAGAACTCCCCATCACTCTTGGGAACATAGTACCCTGCGGAGGGAGGAGACAGTGTGAGAATGTTTGGAAGGTTGTGCAGCGTGGCATTATGAGACAGTATCGTCAGGTGAATTGGTTGCGTTTTGTTTGTTTAAAAAAAATAAAAAAAATAAAAAAAACATTGTAAAGTGGTGATCCCACTGGCTATAAGGTGAATGCACCTATTTGTAAGTCGCTCTGGATAAGAGCGTCTGCTAAATGACGTAAATGTAAATGTAAGATAAAACTGGGGGGGACAAAAATGCAATTTCAGAATGTGGGGGGGACATGAGAGAGAAAGTAGCCAAACCGACTTGCGCTAGTTAGATAACTTATGGAAGCAACAAGTTCATCTATCATACCATCTGGTAGTGCCTGTTGACTACATCAAATCGTTGTAAAGAAGCTACAGTAGCCAGCTAAGTTAGCCAGCTAGCTAGCTAAAGTAGCAAGGCTAATTGAGGCTATTTTGCCTGCGCTTCCCATCCTTGTCTACATCAACTCCATTCATATTAAACAACAGCCTACCTGTTGGTTGATCATTGTAGCCTACTCCTTCTCATTTAGCCAACTGAATTCCGTAATTTTAATTCCATTTTGCATTGATTAGAAATCTTCCACTTCACATGAAGCCTCTGACTGTAGCGCCGCTGTGATTGACCGACAATAACAACAAGCTACACGTGTGAAACAAGTGTTTAGGGTAATGGTGCGTCTTTTTTTTTATGGGGCACACTCTTAACAACTGTCATGAAACTGTTGTTTTATTTAAATGTTACTTGTAATGGTCTGTCCTTATAGGCTATGTAGCAATATCACATAGATCATTTTATTGACTTTTAGACAAAGCCTCAAAAATGAATACTCTCCCAAGTAATCGAATACTAACGTCCGTTCGGATATTCGATTAACTGTGCCCTAAATAGGAGTGCTAATCAAGGATCTGGTCCCCCCTGTGCATATAATCATATGCATTATGATCTAAAAAAATAAATAACCTAGATCAGCACTCTGAGAGGCATTGTGAACGTCGGCAGTTCACAGTCCATGGGCTGAATCCTGACTTTGTATAAATCTAATGTGTATATATATATATATATATATATATCACTTATCTTCCCTACCTTACATCTTAAACTCATAGTAAACACTTAATTCAATCAAAGGTCAGAGTTACAATCAGAGTAAAAGTACAGTAATTCAACTGCACTGTATTTGAGGTAAAGATCATGGTCTGTGATATAAACATATGCAGAGTTCCACTGACACCACAGTGGGCTCATATTTTCACTGTGTCATATCTGACCATGTCAGCTCCTGTAAAACCAGTTCACCGGCCCTCCATGGTGTGTGTGTGTAATATCTCTACAGAGGGAGAGAGGTTTTCAAGTCTCTGACCACGGTTCTGTTCCATCAATAAAATAAGGTAGCTGGTTTAATACAGGGACTGCTAAATCCAGGGGTTACCTTAGTATACCACAGTGCTTCCCATGCTCAGTGTGTGTGTGTACGTTCGTAAGTAAGTGTGTCAATGTACAGTGTGTGTGTGTGTGTGTGTGTAAATGTAAACTGTGTGTGTACCTTGGAACACCACAGCCCTGTGTACGGTGCTTCCAGGTTGATAGTCTTGCGGCATGGGAGACCACAGGAACGTGTAGTAATCCCTCGCTGTGTTCCAACCCACCTACAGACCCAAAGCAGGAGGACAGGTTACAGCTAGACACACACACACACACACACACACACACACACACTACCATATTGTTCTCACAACAACACAGGACACACAACAAGACTAGGATCTCACAAATACCTGTTACGTACCTTGTTAATCATAATACAAGAGTGGTATTGCACAAAGCAAGATCAACAAGTTTAAACAGCCCAGCAGCCGAGAAGTAAAAAGCATTTATATCCCAGCTGAGTTGTGATAGAAAGAAAGCCAAAGTTGAAGATGGGTTAATGAGAGCATCAAATCAGTTCGTTTTACATCATGCACACCAGTTATTTTATCTTTTAAGAGTAGGCTAAACCAAAATAATGTTCTACATACATTTATTTAAAACCCCAATCCCTCCCTCAATCCTTTCCAGTTCTCTCCTTGGAGAAGGTGTGTGTGCGTGCAAGTGAGCCTGTGTGTGTGTGTGTGTGTGTGTGTGTGTGTGTGTGTGTGTGTGTGTGTGTGTGTGTGTTAAGGGCTGACAGAGGGGAGCAGCAGAGCCTAGTTTAAAACGGAAGAAGACGCAGAAGAGAAAGAGGTGCTAATTTTACACATTCTTCTAAATGGCGGGAGAGAGATGTAATGATATGAATGTCGTGTTGTTAAGTGACGGCTGATGAAGAGACGACAGAACATCATAACCAACCATACACCGTAAAACTGTCATTCACAATCACTCTCCCTCCTTTTCTCCATCTCTCTCTGTTCTTCTCTCTCTCTCTAACAAAAAAACCTAACAAGATTATGAAACATTCATATTCTCCTAAATACTTGAAATTAGTGTTGAGTTCAAACTCAGGTGAGAGGGCATTCACTCTGACCAGATCTCCATGGAGACGGCCTTGGCTGAGAGTTACTGAAACAGACCATAATTTACTCAACATGAGTCATCCTATGGAACTACACCCCAGGCCAGTATTACCTTGATGTAGGGCTGGGCAGTATAATGTCTATTACCATATACCGGTGTTGATGCACAGACCGGTTTGGGTTTTTACTTGACCTTCTATAACGGTATTTGAATGTTTGGTTTGTTAAAATGTGATATGCTGTGTGTAACGTCCATTTTTATAATTTACTTCGCTACTTGAGTCATCCCTCTCCTCTCTCTCGCTCTCCATGCCGCTCTCCACACAGACCTAGTCCTGCCCCGTCACTCAAGGATTTGTTCCTCGACCACGAGACACTTGCGTTCAGTCTGCATGGTCAATGCAACAATGTTGATGATGACGATGCTGTTTTCACTTTCCTTCTTAATGTAAATCCACTAACGTTCTAGAATTACACTATTAGTTTGTGTTTCTTACATCTGCAAACAGCTAGTTTGTCTTTTCTTAGCAAGTTGGGCCTAAATCTTGTTAGCCGCTAACGCTAATCGCTAGCTAGCTAATAATGTACTGAGTCAGAGCAAACTTAACTAGCTATACAGCCTGATAATACCAGTGATGGCATAGACCTACAGGGGAATGTTTTTTTTGTGCAACAGTATCTTCTAAATCAAAGAGTAATACACGAAGCAAGAATGTTAGCTACATGAAGTAGCTAGGAGAAAACATTAAATGTAGCCAAAGATGATAGGGTCCCCAAGAAAACACTTGTCAACACTTTGGTTTCTACCCTGTCACAATAACTCCTACCTGGCATTTTTTATTTGTTGTCATGTCAAACACTGTATTCAAAGTGCTCACTATTATATTCTAACTATAGAATTAGAATTATTATTCTATTTCCATGATTCCAACAGTTCACCCAAGTGTTTTGCTCTAAATCACAAGTCAAATTGCAATAAGGCCTAGATTGTTTGCCCGAGGATCGAGTTTGGGAAACACTGATCTATGGGGAGGTTTAAACACATAAATTACTTGCTAATTGTATAGTGGAGGGTTGCAGGTTGCAGGTGACTGGAGTTTGGTTTGGAGTGTTCAGACTCAGGAGTGATGTTATAAAATAATCACAGACGAAGCTTCCATCCATCACGACTTAGAGGTGTATGCACGCGGTCCGATGACATGTTAATTACACTCTTACTGCACGGGTTTCTCCCAGCTACATGCCACAACTCCACTACCTCCTGAATCAGGGGCTTTTTCAGAGCTATAGAGGTGTGTGTGTGTGTGTGTGTGTGTGTGTGTGTGTGTGTGTTTTACATCATAAGAGCTGATCCAAGTGCATTGATGCATATAATTGCATTAGAAAACAATATGTCTAAAAACTTAAAATCTCATTCCAATCTTACTTTGTTTGATACATGGGTAAGTGTGTTAAGTGTATGACTATTATCATGGTATCAACATGGTATCATCAGGGCCTTGTGTTGCCAATACCAATCCCTGTGTTACCAAACCTGGGTTTTGGAAGCAAGTATCAATGACAGTATATAGCCAGTAGGGGGAGCCTGTACCTAACCTACATATTGTGTGTCAGCGAGCCTCAGGGTGTGTGTGTGTGTGTGTGTGTGTGTGTGTGTCAAGGGTAGTGTGAGTAAGTGCCCAAGCAGCTGTGCTAGATGTATGTGTCTGGAGCTCTCTCAGTAGTGCAATCACACATACACACAGCGAGAGACGGGGGGAAGGAGGATGGGGGTTAGTGTCATGGCACAAGAGAAAAGCATTAGGAGAAGATAAAAGCGTGAAGAGGGAGGAGTGTTGGGTTGAAAAACTGACGGTTTTTGATAATTTCTCCTGTGACCGAGTTTCACTCTTTCATGCCAAGCTTTTCATGTGAAAAGCCTACCACCTCTAACTGCGGAAATAAACACTCTTTATCACACACAACACTTCACCATGAAACAGTTTTCATTAGTGCAGATTAACCATCTACATTTTCCAATCTACATTTTCCAAATAAACCCACCATCTATATTCCTTTTTAATTTAGCTGGGTGGATTTGAAGTAACTTCTTAAAGGATGATAAATGTTTGCTTTGTGTCTTTACGAGACATTAGGTTTCCTCGTTCACATTTCCTGTTAATTCAGTGTGAGATTTGATGGCCCTGATGAAAGAGAAGAGAGAGAAATAGGGAGAGAGGGAGAGGGCAACAAGAGAGGGAGAGGTGGAAGAGAGAGAAAGAAATAAGGATGTGTGCAAATAGAAAAAAATATCTGGTTAGACCAGAGAGACGGACCAGAAAATACCCCCCAGCAAAACCTATCTGTTCTCCCTGCCTCCTCCCACCTCCCTCTGTACATTTAATAACCACACCACAGCTACTGGAAAAATATCTGTAGAAGGAAATAGGCCAGCTGTACTCGCGACCCCAAGGGGTGCACGTTTTGGTTTTTGCCCTAGCACTATCAAGCTTTGATAATTTCAATCAACTGTGTAACGTTAGGGCAAAAACCAAAACACTGAAATAGAGAGAAGAGAATCAGGTTGATGAAAGAAAGTAAAACAAAAAAGACATGATCTTTTAGTTGGAGGGTCATGAAGCTACATTTAGGACCTGTGATGACTGCATAGGATGACTGAATAGCTTCTGATGAGTCAATGCACCAAACTGTGTGAGAAGTACTGATGCAGGGCTAAGCGAGATCTAGTGTCGCTCACCCAGTCTTTGGGTGGGGTGTAGATAGGGTAGGGTGTACCTTAATAAAGATGCCCACTGGTCTTTGGGGTGGGTTGTAAGTAGGGTAGGTTGTACCTTAAAGATGCCCACCCAGTCTTTGGGGTTGGGGGTGATGTAGGAGGTGAGGGTGTAGCGACACTCCAGTGCCTCCTGGGGCAGGAAGCTCTTCCCAACGTTCTGGAAGATGACATGGGCAAAGTTTGATGTTTCCATGACGCCGATGACACTGCTGGGCGAAGAGCCCACCACCTGGAACGATGACATCATATCCTGTTTGTCACTTCATTTGTCCGAACTGCAGGGAAAATAATTAAGACAGAGAATATAGGGAAGGGATATGAAAAAATGTCTGGTTGGGCATGCATATTTTCTCCTCTCCTTCTCCCTCCCCCTCTCTCTCTCACACACACCTATCAAATTGACATTTTACCCATTTACAATAAAATGTAAATGAAGGCTACAGTGAACTGAAATGTAACATAGAAGAATTCCAAGCCTGCCTACGCATGTTGAAATAAGGATATTGCAAACGTCAGACTGCATGAGATCATGTCAACTAAAAAACACACTAAAAGCTGCCAAGAGTTGAAGCGCGTGAGTGCCAAAACATGGACGAACAAATTTAACAACACAGCCAGCACAGGTGTCACTTACCACAGGCGCACGGGGAGTGGCTAACTATAGCTAGGTAGCTAGCTAATATTCTCTTGACATTTTCCAAGAGCCTGCATCTGACACAAACACATGTAAGATGATTAGCTAGCTAGCTATACTGTTCGTATATATAACGTTTCCCTAACGTAACTATCATGTTCATTGACAACTGGATCGATTAAGATATCTACGCATTAACCTGCAAGGGCCTTGTAGCTACCTAACGTCACGTTGGCTAAAGTGGATCTGACAACAAGCTAGCTTATCTTGCTAGCTAGCTAGCAATAACCTCAGGGTTAGCTATATGTCTTAGCAGGCCAAATCCCCTAGCAATATGACAACAACAGCTATTGTTTCCGCTTGAATCGATTCATTACCTGTCTTATGAATCCAAACTGCGACAAATTGTGTTTTAAAAGAAAAAATGTGACAGTCCAAACGCGGTTGTGGTCACGGCTTCAACCTCCGTTGTCAACGCATTGAAGATGCTGATGCTCTTCCTGAAATGGGAAAACTGATGGTGTCACTTCCGGGATGGGATGGTGGTGGTGCTGAGGAGAGAGATTCCAGTTGTCCCACGCGCAAATTCCAATGATGTGATGCCTCAAAACAATCTATTTGCAAGTATAAAGCAATGCTTATAATTTATGAATAATTTATAATTTAGTAGCTATCTCTGGCAAATGTCAGGTTATTTGCACAGTTGCTGCATATTTTCACTGGGAATAGAGCGAAACGAATGCAACACAGAGTGATGACGGAGTGAGTCTCTGCATGTATTTTGATAGAGATACGGGCATGAATTCACCAAAAAGACACACAGAACCAGTGGTTCGCAATCTTTTTCGGTTACTGTACCACCAACTGAATTTTGCTCTGCCCAGAGTACCCTTGAAGTACCCCCTTGTGTGCATTTTACCACTAGGCCTATGGTCTCATGAGTCTTCTCAAGTACCCCCTGTGGATAGGCCAAGTACCCCCAGGGGTCCTAGTATCCCTGGTTGGGAACCACTGCATTACACCACTGTAACGTTAAGTACATTTGATAGCCTAAATCAAATTACTCTACTGAGCATGCACATCAATTAGGGTAATAGCAAATATTACTGCCGGAACTATTACATTTGCACAGCATGTTTAGAAAGTATGGTTGCAAACTATGGTTGATTGAACGTAATCAAGGTTCCCCTTATCCGAAAATATTATGTTGAAACATGTTAATGACCACAAACGATTTGCGTTTGAGTAGTTTTAATCGTTATATTCAGTAATCTTGTATCAAACGAAGAGGCTGCACTCAAAACATTGCTGTTAGCGTTTGAGACCAGTTAATTACTGTATCTGACAAACAATCTTCTTCTTCTTCTTCTTCTTCTTCTTAAGTGGGGTTTATCGGCGGCTGGCATCCAACGTTATGGTGCATTACCTGACAAACAATGTCCTGTACAGGGGGGTTAAGATATTAACACACAGGATGTCCCGCCTTTACATTTTTTCCCATTGGTTGTTGCGCTCAGCTAAGATTCGTGAGTGGTCCAAATAGCGCTCAATCATGACCAACTCCCCTTTAGTCCTGGCTGTCAGCTGTCAACATTGTGAAGGGGTTTTTGTCTAGAAGGGATACAGCGTTTGTCAAAATTCACGAAGAGGTTTAGGAGAATTTACGCAGCAGGTTAGGATAATTAACGTAGCAGGTTAGGATAATTAGGCTAAGGTTCGGAAAATGGTTAGGGTCCGTCAGGGTTAGCTAAAATGCAACAACTTTTGACGTCAATTTGACAAAAGCTGTATTCTTATTAGACATGACCCTATAAACGCCGAGGTCAAGGGGAAATAAGCATGGATGCCTTGTTCAGAGGGTCTCGGAATCTATTGCAAAGGTGTAATAAACATATCGACCTGGTTGTCAGTGTCACGATCGTCGGGAACAGAGGACCAATGCGCAGCGTTATTTGCGAACATATTTATTAAATAAGATAACACGAACAAAAACAACAAAACGATAACATGACGTCCTTAGATAAACACAACCTACTTGGAACAAGATCCCACAACCACTGTGGGAAAACAGCCTGTCTAAATGTGGTTCCCAATCAGAGACAACCAGCAACAGCTGACACTCGTTGCCTCTGATTGAGAACCACTCTGGCCAACATAGAAATACTTAAACTAGAATGGAAAACACATGAAAACTCACACCCTGGCTCAACATACTAGAGTCCCCAGAGCCAGGGCGTGACAGTACCCCCCCCCAAAGGCGCGAACTCCGACCGCGCCAACCAAACACCACAGGGGAGGGACCGGGTGGGCACTCCGCCTTGGCGGCGGATCCGGCTCCGGGCATGATCCCCACTCCCTCTCTAACCCCCCAAAGTACCCCTGGTCCGGTCTGGCCCTGCTGGCCGGAGCTGGACTGAACACTGGTGGAGCGGATTGCTCTAGCTCCGGCGTGGAGCAGCTGACCGGTACCGGACCAGGCACCGGTGGAACAGGCACGGGCTGTGCTGGACTGACGACGCACACCACTGGCTTGGTGTGGGAGCAGGAACAGGCCGAGCCGGGCTGGCGACGTGCACCATAGGCTTGGTGCGGGGAGCAGGAGCGGGCCGGACCGGGCTGGACGGGCGCACCACTGACTTGGTGCAGAGAGCAGGAATGGACCGGGCCGGGCTGGCGACGCCGCACCACTGACTTGGTGCGGGGAGCAGGAACAGGTCGGGCCGGTTGGCGACGCGCACCATAGGCTTGGTGCGGGGAGCAGGAACAGGCCGGACCAGGCTGACGAAGCGCACCATAGGCTTGGTGCGGGGAGCAGGAACGGGCCGGACCGGGCTGACGAAGCGCACCACTGTCTTGGTGCGGGGAGCAGGAACGGGCCAGACCGGGCTGACGAAGCGCACCACTGACTTGGTGCGGGGAGCAGGAGCGGGCCGGGCCGGGCTGGCGACGCGCACCATAGGCTTGGTGCGGGGAGCAGGAACAGGCCGGGCCGGGCTGGCGACGCGCACCATAGGCTTGGTGCGGGGAGCAGGAACAGGCCGGGCCGGGCTGACGACACGTACCACAGGCTCGATGCGAGGAACAGGAACAGGCCGGACCGTACTGGGGACACACACCACTGGCCCTACGCAGGGATCAGGAACGGGCCGGACCGGACTGGTAACACACCCCAGTACCTCTCGCCGTGCCTCTACACTTTCCCTCTCCTCTGTGACCAGTGGCCCCCTTAACCTGGCGGCCTCCTCTGCAAACCCGCTGGACCGCTCCATCGCGGCCTCCTGCTGCCCCGTCGTCCACGGCGTGAGCCCCCCCCTAAAAAAAATCTGGGTGTCTCTCCTCCCCGTGGACCAAGCCTCCCTATCTCTCGCCAGACTCTTCCTCCACTGCTCCAAAGTCCAACCACTCTGCTCTTCATTTGGCTTGACCCAGTCGAGACTCTTCCTCCACTGCTCCCAAGTCCACCCTCTCTGCTCTTCACTAGGCTTGACCCAGTCGAGGTTGCCACGGAGATCCGCTAGAGATTCCCCTGGCGATGGCTCCTGGACATGCTGCTTGGTCCAGTTTTGGTGGGATCTTCTGTCACGATCGTCGGGAACAGAGGACCAATGCGCAGCGTTATTTGCGAACATATTTATTAAATAAGATAACACGAACAAAAACAACAAAACGATAACGTGACGTCCTTAGATAAACACAACCTACTTGGAACAAGATCCCACAACCACTGTGGGAAAACAGCCTGTCTAAATGTGGTTCCCAATCAGAGACAACCAGCAACAGCTGACACTCGTTGCCTCTGATTGAGAACCACTCTGGCCAACATAGAAATACTTAAACTAGAATGGAAAACATATGAAAACTCACACCCTGGCTCAACATACTAGAGTCCCCAGAGCCAGGGCGTGACAGTCGGTAACGTGTTTACATGTTTTCACCGTCTTTTTCGTGGTGTGCATGTACATAATAACAGAAAATGCAACCGAAAAATACATCCTAGATAAGAATTTGTGGTATGTGAGTGGCGGTTTTTCTGCATATCTTCTGAACAGTTGGTTACCCGCTGTGTTTTTGTTTTGCATTAGTTAAATACAATTTCCTCCCAAGTTGACGTTCATGAAATACGTCAATTTTAACCATGAACTGATTTCCAGTGACAGCTTGTAACAATGGACATGGCTATACGCTCCTCTATCTCACATCCCTATCAGTCAATTCTGTAAAATCATGTTTCCTTGACTCTTCATGCGACCAACTGGATGGAACCCAACGTTATTCGTGACTGTAGTAACTACCAGCATCCCTGCACAAGCCTGATCATTTTAATTTATGTCAGTCAGTCTCAATTTACTATTGTGGGGATCTATTTTCTTATAACTAGATGTGATGCCTAGCTTAGAAAGAATACATTAATGATTAAACATAATAGGTTTGTGCTGTACTGATATAGATTGTTTAACATAACAAGCTGTGATTAATGTGAGGAACCGTTAGGGGGTAGGCTGAGACAGACTTGTGATTCACACACACACTGCCTCTTTGTTAAACCGCTCAAGGACATGTGTTCTGCTACAAAGAAGAACAAACTATGTCTGAGTTTGCTGACTCGAGACAAATTGTAAAGATAACAACTAATGCCCGGCAACAGTGAAGCACCAAGGGGCTGGGACCAGCCTGTGCGCCATCGATAGGTTGGGTAAGTTTAAACCACACCCAGCCTCTACTCTGACAGGCCCAGCAGGGAGCGGGAACTATCTCTGTCAGAGTATTTAAAGAAGAACTTATAACAATGGCTCAGTTCTCTGACTGCCCTGCGTGGTGTTTCAGTGGGCCCATATATACGAACATCATATTTACCATTCAAGTGTTTGCATTAATTAAAATACTAGTCTATTTTAGAAGACGTGTATTGACCTCTTTTTGTTCCTATACTAGATTTGAATTGACGCAACTTGACAATTGGTGACCCCGACGTGATCTGGTAGAGGGACTTCGCTGGGTATTGTCCGGCCGATTGGACATCGCTGTCGTTGGACGGTGTGTTTCACAAAGAGTCCGGACAACTAAAAACAGGTAAGCAGACACCTATTGTTATATAACTAAAGTTCTGCACATTGGCTTTATCCAAATTAATTTTGTGAAACACCTGTTTGATGTAAGTGAACTAAATTATGAATTATTATACGAATTATTCTGAGTAGATAAGCACCATATTGTGACATGCAAACCTGTGGTGAATGTGATGTTAAACCATGGTACCATAAAGTATTGTTCTACCGGCAAGGTCCGTAACTACGAGGGTACGGCTAGGATCGGGGAAAATACTGAAACCCTCAGGCTAGGAACACCAGGGGTGGGAACTGGGGGTATAGGGAATTATTGGATTAAAAGTGTTGCACTACTGGCAAGGATCGTAACTACGAGGGTACTTCTAGGATCAGAGGGACACTTAAAATTTTAGATAGTGTTGCGCTATCGGCAAGGTCCGTAACTAGTACGGCTAGGATCGTAGGAGCACTTTAAAGTACACTATAGTGTTGCGCTTCGGCAGGGAGTTGTACTTGGGGGTACAGCCCAGATCGGAGGAGCACTTTAAAGTATAGGGTGTTGTATGAATGAGAGTGCGAATGATCCCAGTGTAATAAAAGAGTGATTGCAAATGAAATAAAAGAGTGAATGCGGGTTATTAAAATTAATAAACCTTTATACCTTGATAGAAAACAAATTAGGAGTTAAAGAAGTCTGTAGCTGCTTAAACCGTATAACCCGTTAATAACAATTGGGAACATAAAGGTAGAATAATTAATAACTAGTATGACTAAACTGAAACGTTTGAACTGATATAACTGAACTGTAACGTTTGATGTTTGACATAGCATAATACTGGTTTTAAATAATTAAGTTGAAGCAATTTGGTTTATTATTTAATTTAACGTTTGATGTTTGACCCTGCAAAATACTGGTTAAATAATTAGACTGAAATAATTTGGTTTATCGTTGAAATATAAATATGCACCGACTTTAACTAATTAGGTGGGAATAATTTGATTTAAATAAATAGATAGATATACTTTAAATAATTAAATAACGGACGAATATTACAAATTAAAACGAAAAACATGACTACCAGTGGAGAAGCGGAAAGAATATTGAAGGTTCTAAAATCCACACTTGTTACGGTTCGGCACTGTTGGTCCGGTTCCCGCTTGTTTCCCTTTTCCTTTTTCCCCTGTGTGTGTGTGTTGTCTGTGTCTGTCTCCCCCTGCTGTGCAGCCCAGTCAGAGG